>NC_056741.1:1009818125-1010050625 GCF_019279795.1 Protopterus annectens | reverse complement strand
GTATTTGCTTTTTGTTGGAGGTGTAACCTTATATATAATTGCTTCCCATTTTGGGGTCACCTGACATCTATGGCAAGAAAAACTGTTGTAATGGCGTTGGCTGCATGCTTTATACCCCTGACAACCTGACTTCATGGAAGAAGAGATGGCATCCGACGCAGGGATCCAAGACTTTGCTATTCAGGCCAGCTGAGGGCTACCTGTGGGCAGATAACCCAAATGTAATGACTGCAACAGTGAATACACGCGAACATCTACATTTATGTTGTGTACACAACTGTACTTTCTCTGCACTTCCCTTTGGCTTATCTACTGCGCCCAAGGTGTTCACAAAGTGCCTAGCTCCAGCCGTTGCTTTTTGCAGGCAGAGAAGTATTCAGATTTTTCCACACTTAGATGATTGCGTGATTCAGGCGGAAAGTCAGGACTTGCTACTACAGCACCTGGCATTTGTAAAGAGACTGCTAACTTCACTGGGGTACACCATCAACAAAAAGAAATCACATCTAGTGCCCTGCCAACAGATTGTATTCCTGGGAGCAAGCTTGAACACAGCTTCCCATATGGCATTCCTTATTCCAGAGAAACAAATTTATTTGAAAACTTACTTCAGCCTACTGGCCACCAAAACCCAGTTATCTGCAAGGAAAATATTGCAATCTCTGGGGTTCATGGCCTCTTGCATTCTGTTAATTCCATATGCAAGACTGCATATGAGGAACCTTCAGTGGTAATTAAAAAGTCTATGGTGTCCACATTCTCAAGACCTGGAAATAATTCCTGTCATCCCATGTCTAAGGGCAGAGTTCCTTTGGTGGGCAGAGGCCTGCAACCACAACCAGGGACTCTCACTCTACCCCCTGCCGCCCAAACCTTAACAGAAATATCAGACTATGCGTGGAGGGGGGCTCACATGACAGGGCAGTGCATTCAGGGCAAATGAGACCCAAAGCAGGATTGACCTGCATGTCAGTCAAAAAAATGTTAGCTGTATAGAATGCTCTGACAGCCATCAAAGGCCTTAGTCTTCCTGGACAACTATTCGTAAAGATGCCTTAGTCTTCCTGGACAACTATTCGTAAAGATGGATGACACCAGACCCAAAGCAGATTCACCTGCATAACAGTCAAAAAATGTTAGCTGTACAGAATGCTCTGACAGCCTTCAAAGGCCTTAGTCTTCCAGGATAACTGCTGGTAAAGACAGATGACACCACAATTATGTGGTACATAAGCAGGGGGAACACATTCCTAGCCTTGAGCAATCAAGTGCACCTACAAGCTCAATTTCTGCCAGGCAAACTAAATTCACCGGCAGATGACTTGAGCAGAAATCTCATGGACCCACACGAATGGAAACTGGAGCCCAAAATATTCAAACTTTTGGGGAACAGATGGGGGACACCAGAGGTGGACCCTGCTTCCCCTCAGAACTATCAGTTGAACAAACATTGCACCAGAACTCCCCACAGCTAAGCTTGGAAGGTGGATGTCCTGTCATTTTCGTGGGAAAGCCTCTCAGTCTATGCCTTTCCCCCTCTGCCTCTCCTCTCGAAAGATCTACTAAAGATCAAACAGGACAAGCCAAGGATAATCCTGATTACACTAGACTGGCCAAGCCAGTACTGGTGTCCTCTTTTGCACAGTCTGACAGTGCTACAACCATGGCACCTGCCTCAGACCCCTTCCCTGCTGTCCCATCAGGGGGGCCAAATTCTGCACCCTCAGCTTCAGAACCCTGAACCTTGCAGCCCGGCTAATCCCCTGAACTCACCTCTAGCAACACTCATTAAGCAGGTGCTGGATGTCATTCTTGAGGCAAGGAGGCCTAGTACTAGAAAATCCAATTTAGAAGAGTGGAAAAGATACTGTTCCTGGAGCTATTCTCAAGGGATGGCCTCAACTGTGCCCAGCTTATCTCATGTACTAGATTACTTAACATAATTGCTTCACAAGGGCCTATCCTTCTCTTCAATTAAGATTTATGCTTCTGCCATCTCAGCTCATTATAACAGAGCCACCCTTCTCTCGTCCTCTGGTAAAACAGTTCCTTAGAGGGGCCAAAAATTTAAGAACCCCCCCCCCCCCAAGAAGAGCTCCCAATCCAGCCTGGAACCTTAACTTTGTATTGGAAAAACTTACACTTCCCTCCTTTGAACCAGCTGCTACAACAGAGTTGAAATTCCTCTCATGGAAAACAGCTTTACTTCTAGCCATCACTTCAGCAAGAAGAGTGTCTGAACTGCAGGCCCTTATGGCAGTACAACCCATCATTATCTTCCATGTGGACAGGGTTTCACTCAGGACTAACTCATTTTTTATGTGCAAGGTGGTGTCTAGTGTGGCTTTAAATCAGTCCATTCATTTGCCTACTGTTTTCCCTAATCCTCAAAATAAAGGGGGAAGGATAATGCATTCTCTAGACATCCACAGACAGCTTGGATTTTATTTGGACAGGACTAAGTGCCTCAGAAAATCTGACCAGCTGCTAGTCAGCTATGCTACAGGGGCAGAGGGGAAGGCCGTTTCAGAGCAAACATATCTAAATGGATAGCACACTGCATCCATTTCTGCTACAAGCACCATGGAAAACCTACCCCACAGGGGATAAGAACACATTACGCTAGGGCTACATCTATCTCTACTGCATTGCTCATAGGAGTTCCTACCAGGGACATCCCGGAAGCTGCAACCTGGAGCTCGGTACACACTTTCACCAAGCATTACCACTTGCCTATCTTTTCTAAATCCAGAGCTGGATTTGCCACAGCAGTCTTACAGGGCCTTATTGCCAGGCCTAATGCTTCTTGATCTACCTCCACCCTTCCTTAGCTTTGGGAATCAACCCAATGTGATGACTGCAACAGTGAAACACGAACACAGTACAGTTGTGTACACTTACCATAAATGTAGATGTTCGAGTGTATTCACTGTTGCAGTCCTGGTTACCCTCCCTCCAGCCCCCAATTGTCTTTGCTTTCAACTTTCTTTTTTGGTTTGGCATATCTTACACTGTGTATTTGTTTTTTGCTGGGGGTGTTTCACACCACATAATTGCTTCTTATTTTGGGGGCACCTGACATCTGGGGAAAGAAAAACTGATGTAATGGAGTTGGCTGCATTTTTATACCCCTGACGATCTGACGTCATGGAAGAAGCGACAGCATCCAATGCAGAAATCCCAAGACTCTGGTATTCAGGCCAGCTGAGGGCTACCTGCAGGCAGATAACCCAAATGTGATGACTGCAACAGTGAATACACTCAAACATCTACATTTATGGTAAGTGTACACAACTGTACTTTGTCCTTTTTATTTTTCAAAATATGGGTTACGGATCCGAGGCTACTTCATTCCACAGACTGGTGGATCCAACTCTCAAGCTTTTCCTCTACCTAAAATGCCCTAGTCAGCCTACAGTACCTCAGATCTGCTTCTTCATTTCAAACCGATGCGCCTCGATTCGAAGCTTTCTGTAAAATTTTTCGCGCATTTGAGTAATTTTCTTAAGGAATCTTGTTAAATTAACCTTATCTACACCCCTCCGTCTTTAGTAGTTGCGGTTTCTACCCATCAGTAATTTCTTATACTTATCCTTTTTTTCTACCCTGTTGGGTAATTTTTTTCGTGTGTACCATTGTCGGTACCTCTTCTCCTTTTCTTATTTCCTACCCTTTTTTAGGGTAATTACATCTACCATTGTTGGTAGTATTTTGCAGTTAGAAAAATCTTACCTGTCTGTCTTTACTTCTTTCTAAAACTATGGCCAAGAAGCCAACAGGATTTTTAAAAATGTGCACTTCCTGTGGGTGCAAAATTCCAAATCTGATGCACACCCGGAGTGCATTTATTGCCTAGGAGCAGCTCACCTCGATACTAATTATACCGTTTGTGCTGCTTTTAATTCTGGGGCAGTTGCAGATAGGAGGAACAAGTTGGACCTCATGGGATTACTACCCCCTTCATCCTCTGGGGCACAGCCCCCCCCCCCCAGTAAAGACTCTATAGCTCCATCGGAGCCTAGAAAGAGGTCCCCCTTTTATCTCCAAAGGTTCCTTTTACCTGTGCTACTTTGGACCCTCCTCAAAAGGTTCAAAGATCTTAATTTTCCACTTCCTTGGATCCAAAAAGGAAATCTTCAGATTCCTAAGCCCTTGTATCCGTTAATTGTGTCAAGCAATTCTCCTATGCAGCCATCTGATCCAAAAAACCTTGGATCCAACCTCTGCCACTTCAAAGACTCCCAGAACTCGCCCACATTTGTGATCGAGCCAGTGTCTCATTTGCTACATTCCCCCTTCCTACAAACCACTCCGAGGAAACACTGTAGACCACAATCCACTACCTCATCCATCAGATCCCCCAGAAGTCAGTAATTTTGAAAACATTTCATTCTGACCCATTTACATCTTGGGTGACTCCTCCACCTGATGAGTTTATCAACCTGTTCTCTTGATTGGCATGGGAGAGACCGGTCTCTGTCGAACCAGTCCCCTTTCCAAACAAGATTTTGGCATCACCAAAAGACAGACCCCACTAGTGCAAAGGAGTCCCTGTTGATGTCATGGTTGCGGTGGTAGCCACAAAAACGGAGCTAGCCGAGCAGAGCTCTTCTGTTAATCACCTAATAGAGAGTCAAGGGTGTTGGACAGATTTGGAAAGCGCATTTTTGCTTCAGCTGCCTTTGCTTTGAGGTCCCTGAATTATTTAGTCCACTTTACAAGGCTACGGAGGGAAATGACCAAAGAGCTTTCTAAATCCCTCTGAGTCCATGTTTTTGCAGGACTATGAGGGTTATCCTCACAACTGGCCACTCATCTATTTTCAATGTGTCCATGAGGTGAATATCCCATGCTGCAGAGGGTACCTCTTGGTTCAAGCATTGCTGTAAGGAGACATGCCTGGATGCAGCTATGCAACTTTCAAGTCTTCTTTCTTTAGTGCTCCTTTTGAAAAAACATCCTTGTTTCATTCTTTTGTTAAAGAAATGCTCTCCTGCAGTGAACAGGAAGGAAAAACTGTGCTGTAGGAATTCGATTGTCTACATCCAATTATCCTTTTCATGAAATCAGAGGGGCAAGAAAATGTGGTTCTGAAAATCCTATGGATCTTTCCGGAATTCAAAGGAGGGTATCTCCTCCAGAGTCAGAGGGGAAAGTTCCAATGAGAAGGTGCCATCCATGCAGCAGAGGAGGCCCACATAACTAGGGCTTTCCAGGATTCGTTTCCAGATAGACCCCTTCAAAGCTCCTTAAGGGTTGACCGACTGCTCACCTGTGGAGGCAGCTTGTCTTTGCACCCAAACACCTTGACTCTTAAAACAAAAGAATCTTAGGTACTAAAAATTATATCCAGAGGTTTTCATAATTTTTTCCTCTCGCCCCCCCCCCATCTAAAAGAGGAAAGCTTCCCAACGTTCCACCCTGTCACAGAGAAGCTGCAGATCAGGAGATTCGGAAGCTGCTGGACAAAAGTCATCCAAGGGGTGCCACCAGACGAGAGAGGAATTGGAACTTATTCAAGGTTCTTTTTAGTGCCAAACAAAACAGGGGGACCTGAGACCAATTTTGTATCTAAGCAACCTCAACCAGTTTGTGAGGAAATCACAGTTCTGAATGGTCATAGTTCAGTCTGTCCTGCCTTTTCTGCTCAAGGATGTTTGGGTGTGCTCAGTGTATCTTCATCACGTCAAGCTGAATAGATGCTCCCAAAGCCATCTGCATTTTTAGTTGGGTGATGGCTGTTACCTGTTTAGAGCTATGACCTTTGGTCTCACCACAGCCCCCAGGGTGTTTACAAAGTGTATGGCAGTGGTAGAAGCTCTCCTGAGACTACTAGGATTCAGAGTTGTTTATTTTACACAACTGTTTCCCTCACCTTCCCAACCAAGCATGTCGTAGAACAGTCCAGGGACTATTTGCTCCAGCTTTGTCAAGCACAAGGCATTACAGTCAAGATCTACAAATCCAAACTACAGCTGGTACAAAGTTTGAAATTCATTGGTGCCCAGTTGAACACAGTAAGTCAGATTGCATCTCTACCTCTTATCGTATAGATACAGTCAGGTTCCAGGTTCTGCAAATGCTTGATGTCGTTCAAGGATGCATCTGCAGTCATAACATATGGGTTGTCCATCCTCAGGCAGCCCTTCGGTCGGCCGGATTCCAAAGTCTGGGTCTGGCCTCGGCTGATGTTGCACTTTCCCCGACGTCAGAGCGTCTGGGGTATAAAAGCATCAGCCGACGCCATTTTCCTCAGTCTTTCTTGCCGCGCGGTGCCCGAAGCAGAAGCTGTTCGCAAGTGCCGGTCGGTCAGATCCAGTGATTTCAGCAACCGAAGACTTCGAAAAAAGCTAAGTACCCCGTTGGGGACTCTTTCTTGCCTCAGTTGATGTCAGACAAAGTAAATAATTGTTTAACTTGTGGGAAACAAATACCTCATAAGGATTTCCATTCTTACTGCCTTCTTTGCTTAGGCCCAGACCACGACGTATCGGCCTGTTTAGCCTGTGCCTCCTTCAACCGACGAACTCTTAGACGTCGGTCGGAGTTTGCAGAGGAATTTTTTGGAGCCGCTTTTGCTTATAAAATGCCGTCGGAGACTCAGACTTCGCATATGGTCAAAAAACGCAAGGAAAAGGACCGACACGCGGTTTCGGCTGAAACCACGGCTAGGCCTACCGCGAGTGTCTCTGTTTCGGCCGAAACAGAGTCCTCGGCGATTTCTTCTTCCGAAACCATTCTTCCGACCACCGAGGCCCGAGAGGCCCCGGCTGAGTCGGCTTCAGAACTACCTACCGAAGTTAGTGTACAGGGATTGTCCGACACCATACCTTTGGACATTTCTACCCCTGCACGTGGGGCAGCTAGGCCCCCTGCTTCCATGTCCATTAAGGCCTTTTCAAGGGCTAAAGCTGCCAAACTTTCAAAAGCTTTGCCTGCCAAATCTACCTCCGAGGCCTTCCTCTAGTTCACAGATCCTCAGCCTTGCTGAGGACCTTATTTCCTTAATTAGGGGTTCACAACCTCACCCAGACAGGGCCTCTCAACCTCCTCCAGACAAAAGGCCCAGGACTGACCCCTCTGATCCACACTCCTCAGATGCTTCCACGGATGGATCTGAGTTGTCAGACCACCAGGAAGGGGCTTACTCGCCTTATGAGGATTCAGATGCAGAGGAATCTATTCCTTCGGCCTCCCCTCCTGAAGAGTTCTCCTTTGGTGAGACTCTACACTCCATGAGAGAGCATTTTCAATGGCAAGGTCAGGATTTCTCTGATTCTAGAAAAAGATTAAGGACCTTTTTGCATTTGCCTCAGCATAGGCCCTTGGCTATACCTCCTGTTCTGAATGTAATTGATGATGTGTACAATGATGTCAGTACAGCCCCTGATACTCTCCTTCCGGCCCCTGCCAAACCTGACAGATAATACAGGGTCCCGGATTCTCATTTCCATTTGTATAAAGCCCATTCTGCAGACCCAGAAACTATTTCTCAGGGCCCTAAAGGGGTTATGGCCACTGCCAAAAATCCTCTACCCTCTGACAGAGAGTCTAGAGCTTTAGAGAGATGGGGAAAGAAGGTGTATACTTCTGCAACTCTTTCTGTCAGGGCATTAAACTGTAAATTTCATATGATACAGTACCAGGAGTATTTGTTAGATGAACTGAATAAGAAACTTTCTTCTCCTGAACCCCTAGACCGTAAATCCCTTCAGGATTTGGTACACAACTCACAACAGGTTAGTTATCATTTCTTAAAATGTGGCTATGATGCACTGGAGGCTTCATTTACATCAGCTATGACTGGGGCAGTTATTTGTAGGCATGCCTGGCTGAAGGAGCAATCTTTGCCAGACCATGTCAAAGCTAAACTCCTGGATGCTCCAATGGAGAGAAAAAATTTATTTGGCTCCTCTGCTCAGGAGATCTTAAAAAAGGTTGAAGAAAAGGCAAAATCTGTGCAAACAGTTAAAGATTTCCTGCAAGTTCAACCACCGAGATTCAGCAGAAACTGGCCTACTAAGAATTGGTCCTTTCCAGACTCGGACAGAGCCCAGAGAGGCAGGAACAGGCGCCCTAGAGGCAGAGGTCAATCGAAGGGCTCCTACAGAGACAGTCAGTGGCAGCCTGCCAACCAGAGGAGTAGTGCAACAGCAACAACAACTACTACTACACCAGGACAGGGTCAATGACTTAACTCTGATCCTGCCTACCAGGGATCAACTGGAAGCACCCTTGGGCGGAAAGTTGGCTTTATTCTCAAAAAATTGGCTTTATATCACAATGGATGCATGGACATTGCAAATAATAGACAAAAGGATACAGGTTCCACTTTCACACTTTGCCAAAAAGAAGCAGAATGCCAAACCTTCCACCAAATCAGAGGGCAGAGGCTTTAAAACAAATCAGCAATTTACTTCAGATTAAAGCTATAGAAAAGGTACCATGTTCAGAACAAGGCCAAGGATTTTACTCCAGACTATTCCTTGTACCAAGAAAGGAAAATCAATGGAGGCCTATTCTCGACCTTTCCGCACTGAACACTTGTCTCATTGTGCCAAAATTCAAAATGCTGACCCTACAGCAACTTCTTCCCATGTTGGGCAAGGAGTCTTGGCTGGTCACTCTAGATCTCAAGGAGGCATACCTGCACGTCCCTATTTGACCAAACTGCAGAAGACACCTCAGATTTCTTGCAGGATCAGAGCATTATCAATTCTCAGCATTGCCCTTTGGCTTATCTACTGCGCCCAGAGTATTCACGAAATGCCTGGCATCAGTAATTGCACATTGCAGACTACAGGGAATTCAAATTTACCCATACCTGGACGACTGCCTAATACAAGCGGACAACAAGGAAAATTAGATAAAGGACTTGGCCTATGCCATACACCTGCTACAGACCTTGGGATACACAGTCAACATCCAAAAGTCAAGACTAGTACCATCCCAAAGGATATCCTTTTTGGGTGCAGATCTGGACACAACCACCCAAATGGCTTTTCTCACAGAAGAAAAACAAAAACAACTTCCAGATTACTTCATGTTTCTGACCAGACAAACTCAGCTTACTGCAAGGAAAGTCCTGCAGGCCCTGGGTTACATGGCATCCTGCATAATTCTAATTCCGCATGCCAGGCTGCATATGAGGAAATTACAATGGTACCTCCGGAGTGTATGGTCTCAGCACAGTCACAGTTTAGAAACCCTGATACCAATCATTCCATGCCTTCAAAAGGAATTCCTGTGGTGGGCTCAGGCCTGCCAGTCCAACAGAGGGTTGCCTTTCAGCAAACCAAAACCAAGGCAGACCATCACCACAGACGCCTCAGACCAAGGATGGGGAGCATACATGGAGGACAAATGTTTCCAAGGCCTATGGCCTCAAGGACAGCTAAGCATGCACATAAACCAAAAGGAAATGCTGGCAGTGAGGCATGCAATCGAGGCATTCAAACCCTTCCTCCAACAAGGGCACCTGCTAATAAGGACAGACAACACCACGGTCATGTGGTACATAAACAAGCAGGGAGGCACACATTCTTACCCTCTATGCCGGATGGCTATGAATCTGTGGGAACTATGCCTGAATCTCAATATCCAACTACAGGCCCAATTCATGCCAGGGAAAGAAAATACACTGGCGGACAACTTAAGCAGAACTACCATGGATGCACACGAATGGATGCTGCACCCAGACATCTTCCAACTCATAGCAAAGACATGAGGAATGCCGGAGATAGATTTGTTCACCTCCCCACTCAATCATCAACTGAAGACATTCTGCTCAAGGACATACCACCCACAAGCTTGGAGGGTGGACTCCCTCTCTTTCAGCTTGGAAAGCCCTAACAGTATATGCCTTCCCACCTCTCCCATTGATGTACAAGGTTCTACTGAAGATCAGGGAGGAACAGCCAAAAGTGATACTAATATCTCCGGACTGGCCAAGACAACACTGGTATCCATTATTGAGAAGCATGTCTCAGGTAAAATCATGGCCTCTCCCCCTATGGCCTCTTCTTCTGGCGCAGAACAATTTCAAGACCCTGCATCCCAACTTGAAAACATTGCAGCTAACTGCCTGGAAAATTCCTTAAATCCCAATCAAACTGTCTTATCTCAGAGGGTGAAGGACATTATCCTGGAGGCTCGCAGGCCTTCCACAAGGAAGACATACTCAGCTAAATGGAAGAGATTTCTCATTTGGAGCACATCAAAGGGCACAGATGTCACAGTGGCAAACCTAACACATATCCTAGAATACTTAGCAGAATTGTTCCACAATGGCCTGTCCTATTCTTCCATTAAGATTCATGCTTCAGAAATTTCAGCAGAATACAATGTGGATCCGCCTATCTTCTCACACCCTCTCCTCAGACAATTTCTGAGAGGGATCAAAAATATTAAACCTCCAAGAAGACCCCCTCTACCTGCCTGGGATCTCAACTTTGTGCTGGAGAAACTGGCACTACCTCCTTTTGAACCAGCCGCATCAGCGGATCTACAGTTTCTATCTTGGAAAACTGCATTCCTTCTGGCAATCACTTCAGCAAGAAGAGTATCTGAGTTGCAAGCATTAATGGCAGTGCAGCCTTTTCTTATTTTCCACCAGGACAGGGTGTCACTAAGAACCAATCCTACTTTTATGCCAAAGGCGGTATCTAGGGTATCCTTGAACCAAGCTATTCACTTACCTACGTTCTTCCCTAATCCACAGAATAGAGGGGAAAAACTTTTGCACACCCTGGATATACACAGACAACTACGCTACTACTTGGACAGAACAAAAACTAGCAGAAAAACTGACCAACTTTTTGTAGCATATGCAACTGGGGTGCAAGGAAGAGCAATTTCCAAACAGACAATTTTAAAATGGATAGGAAATTGCATTCGTTTTTGCTACTCCTTTCATGGAAAGACGGTTCCTGAAAATATCAGGCCTCACTTCACAAGGGCCACGGCCACCACTACAGCCTTCCTACGAGGGGTGGCTACCAAGGACATTTTAGAAGCTGCTACTTGGAGCTCCGTGCATACATTTGCCAAGCATTACAATCTACCTTTATACTCTAGATCCAGAGCAGGGTTTGCAACTGCAGTCCTGCAGGGGATCTTAACTACACCATCCTTTTCTTAGTACCTCCTCCCCCAGATTGGCTATGGTATTCTACCCATATGTTATGACTGCAGATGCATCCTTGAAGGACATAGTACAGTTTTGTACCTACCATAAATGTAGATGTCCGATAGGTATGCATCTGCAGTCAGGATTACCCTCCCTCCTTCCCCTCTGTGGTATTCCTAGGGTGCTTACCCCTCTTTTAGCCAGCTGGGGGAATCTATTATGGTGTATTTGTTTGTTTATACATGTATATAATTTGCAAATGTTTGGAACTTTTCAGCATTTATCCAAATTTAGCCTTCCTAGAGGGCACCTGGCATCTGGGGCAAGAAAAACTGAGGAAAATGACGTCGGCTGATGCTTTTATACCCCAGACGCTCTGATGTCGGGGAAAGTGCGACATCAGCCGAGGCCAGACCCAGACTTTGGAATCCGGCCGACCAAAGGGCTGCCTGAGACAGGACAACCCATATGTTATGACTGCAGATGCATACCTATCGGACATCTACATTTATGGTAGGTACAAAACTGTACTTTCATCCTGCTGTCCCAGCCAGATTTATTCTTCAGGCTCTAGTTTCAGTGGCAGTAGCTGTAGTCTTAATTCCATTAGCATGTTTCTATATGCATGTTCTCCAATGGACTCTAGCTCTTCAGTGGTCTCTTCTCCAACATCCTCTATCCTTCCCAGTCAGATTTACTCAGGTATGCAGAAGCCATCTTTGTTGTTGGATGCAGTTGGATGCAGTTGGATGACATGTACCAGGGCTGCCGCTTCATTCTTTCTCCTCCAGTGGCCATGGTGACCAATGATCGCTCCCAGTTAGGGTGGGGGACCTTACACAGGGAGGACTTTCCAGGGTATATCGCCTCCTTGAGACCAATTCACACGTCAGTGTCCTACAGATGAGCAGTCCTGTAAACGTTGCAGACATTTCAAGGTGTTCTCCCCGTCTGGCCTGTTGCGATTCAAACATGCATGTCCATAGTCTGATACATCAGCAAACAAGGGTCAACCCTATCTTATCCTCTCTGTCAAAAAAACTCAAGATGTGGCAGTGGGCACTTTCCTCCAACCACTTTCTAGTGGCATTGCATGTTCCAGGGAAATCCAGCATATAAGCAGACAAACTCGGCACATCTATTCTGATGCCTCACGAGTTGTCTGTCAAGTCAGTGGCAGAGAAGATTTTCCTTCATTGGAGTCTGCCTTGCTGCGATCTCTTTGCATCTCCACACAAGAAGAAGTGTAGCAGATATTTTGCTCTGAGTCACCGAGAAATTCTGTAGTCCACGTTTGGCCCTCCAGTCTCCCTTATTCCTATCCCTGGTACCTCTGATTTCAAAATTCTTACAGAAAGCCAGTCTGTTGAGGAGCCTCACCAAGTGTGGTTCCTCTTCCTTTGGTCTCATCTTCATTATCCTACGTGGATACTGGACCCCCGTCCAGACCTTCTCACACATCCCTCTGGGATGAAGCATCCCAATATTCCAGGCCTCAAACTAACCGCATGGTTTCTCCAGTTCCATTAATAGACAGGCCAGGCTTTCCTGCCCGGTTTGTCACATGCTTTTATTTTCACCGAAAGCTTCTGATATGAAGATTTAAAGGAGTAAATGGAAAATATACTCGTGTGGCCCTTTAAAAGGAAATTTACCCTTTTGCTGGGGGTTTTTAGCCTCTCTGTTTCAGGATGATGATGTTTTTTCCACAATGTACTGTTAGCCATATCAAATATTCATTCAGGAGAGAAAGCCTCTTGTTTGGCTTCTTGTAAATTGCACAAGGCTTTCCTAAAGGGCACCTTATTACTCAGGCCTCCAGTCAAAGATCCTTCACCTCCTTTTGAACTGACAGATGTTCTTCGTGTTTTGCTGTTGGTCATTACATTTGGGTAATCTGCTGGCAGGTTGCCCTCAGTTGGCCTGATTAATACAGTCTTGGGTCCTGTGTCAGTTGCTGTCCCTTCTTCCATGACATCTGGTCGTCAAGGGTATAAAACATGCAGCCGACACCATTACATCAGTCTTTATTGCTGCGCGGTTCCCGAAGCAGAAGCATTTTGCGAGTGCCGGTCGGCTGACTCCTGAAATTTTTGTTTTCGAGTTTCAGAACCGAAGTCTTCAACTAAAAAGTGAAGTACCCCGTTGGGGAACTTTTTCCTTGCTCCTTACCGATGTCAGTAAAAGTTAATAATGGCATTACTTGTGGGAAGCAAATACCTCATTAAGATTTTCATCTGTACTGTATTCCTTGCCTAGGACCTGAACACGACGTACCTTGCTGTTGGTTTTGTGCTTTATTTAATCGGCGCACTATCAGTCGTCGGTACATTTTTGCCTCTAAATATTTCAGTTCTCTGTTTGATTATCCAGAAATGACATCCGTTAGCCATCCGACTACTGGAATTTTGAAAAAACGCAAAGATAAAGACAGAGACAGGCCATTGAGGTCCAAAACTGACTACGCTTCTCCTAAGTCAGTCGCCAGTACTCAGTGAGATGCTTTCGCAGCCCCTGATACCTGCTACTTCTGACTCGCAGGCCTCTACTGAGATCCATTCGGAGTCTGGTATGCCGCGAGATACTTCAACTGTGGAACCCGCGGATGTCTCTACCTTGGATGGGCCAGGAGCCGCTGTGCAGGCACCAGCTTCTGAGAGTGTATTCAGGCCTACAGACTTGCATATCAAACTAGCTCCGTCTTCAAACCTAAGGCCTAAATCTCGATCTGTGTCGAAAAAAATGACGCCCAGGCCACATGTTCAGGCCCCCTATGCCTAAAAACAAATTATCAAAATGGCTGAAGATCTAATTACTCTAATTAGGGGTAGTCAACCCCCCCTTCAAAGAGGCCTAGGCCTGAGCTTGCCTATGAATCTTCTTATCAGGATTCTGTTTCTTCTGACTCTTCTAATGACCTGGATTTGTCCATACCTACTTATGAGGATTCTGATGCAGAGGATTCCATTCCCTCTGCTTCCCCTCCTGAGGATTTTTCTATTGGTTAAACTTTACATACTTTAAGAAAGCATTTCCACTGGGAAAGTCAGGAATTCTCTGATTCAAGAAAGAGGCTTAGGGATTTTCTTTTACCTCAACATAGGCCTTTGGCTATACCTCCTGTTCTAGACATTGTTGATTGTGTTTTCGGAATCCAGTATGGCCCCTGATTCCCTGCCTCCAGCTCCTTCTAAACCTGACAGATACTACAGGGTTCCTGAGTCCCACAAGTTCCTTTTCAAAAATCCTGTTGCAGATCCTGAAACCATTTCTCAAGGGCAGAAGGGCATTAAGGCTTTTACTGCTAAAAATCCAACCCCTTCTGATAGAGACTCCAGGGCGCTGGATAGATGGGGTAAAAAGGTTTATACTTCTGCAACCTTGGCAATCAGGGCTTTAAACTGTCAGTTTCATATGCTAAAATATCAACAGCATATCATGGGACTGCTTAAACAGAAAATTATGTTGATTTCTGACTGTGTGGAAAGGAGATTTACAGGATTTATTGCATTCAGCTGAACAAGTTGGAAAACATACTTTGCAATGTGGTTTTGATTCTTTAGAGGCCTCTTGCAGGGCTGCTGTTACTGGGTCTGTGCTTAGAAGACATGCTTTGCTTAAGGAGCAATCTCTGCCTTATGTTAAAGCAAAATTGTTGGATGCTCCTTTAAATCAGGACCGCCTGTTTGGCAATAAGGCTGAAGAAGTTCTAAAAAGATGGAAGATGAAGCTAAATCTATGCAAACTGTGAAAAATTTCTTACAAGAGCAACCTCCAAGATTTAATAGGCACTGGCCTACTAAGAACTGGTCCTTTCTAGCTCCTTCCAGATCCACTCAAGCCAGACAGACCCACCAAAAGCACCAGGTTTCTGTCCTAAGGGACTCTCCGAACTAAGCAATGGGGGGCTTCCACTTCCAAATCTGGAAATAAAACACCCCCCTATGGTAAACAGTCTCAATGACTTTCCTTTAAAATTACCAAGCACTTTCAGCTGCCCTTTTGGGGGGAAAGACTCATAACCCAGGACAAGTGGGTTTTAAATATAGTGTCCCGGGGATACAAATTTCATTTCCACACATTGCCAACTACAAACAGGTGGCCAGACCTGCCACCACATCAATGGGCAGAGGCTCAGAAACAAATACTTTCCCTCTTAAACATGGGGTTATTCAGCCGGTGCCAGAAGATGAAAAGGGACAAGGTTTCTATTCCAGACTTTTCCTTGTACCCAGGAAAGGCAAATCATGGTGTCCGATTCTGGACCTGTCTACTCTAAACACCTTTCTGAACATTCCAAAATTCAAGATGCTGACTCTTCAACTACTTCCTATGCTAGGCAAGGATGCCTGGTTGGCAACTCTATATTTTAAAGAAGCTTAGCTGCACATCCCGATCAGGAAATCTTGCAGAAGATACCTACGCTTCAAAGCAGGCTACTTGCATTATCAGATGTTCTTCGTGTTTCACTGTTGCAGTCATTACATTTGGGTAATCTGCTGGCAGGTTGCCCTCAGTCGGCCTGAATTCCAAAGTCTTGGGTCCTGCGTCGGTTGCTGTCTCCTCTTCCATGACATCAGGTCGTCAGGGGTATAAAATATGCAGCCGATGCCATTTTCTTTAGTCTTTCTTGCCGCACGGTGCCTGAAGCAAAAGCATTTCGCAAGTGTCTGTCGGCCGACTACTGAAATATTTGAGTTTGAGTTTCAAAACCAAAGTCTTCACTAAAGCTAAGTACGCCGTTGGGGAAACATTCTTCTTGCTTTTTACCCATGTCAGAAAAAGTTAATTGTATTACTTGTGGGAAGCAAATACCTCATAAGGATTTCCATTTATACTGTATTCCTTGCCTAGGACCTGATCACAACATGCCTGGCTGTCGGTTTTGTGCTAGATTTAACCAACACACTATTAAGCGTCTGTATATTTTTGCATCTAAGTATTTTGGAAACAGATTGTAACTACCCAGAAATGTCGTCTGATAGCAATCCGACTACTGGAGCACATAAAAATCACAAAGAAAAGGACAGAGAAAGGCAGTCGAGATCCAAAATCGACGACAAAGCTTCTAAGCCAGTCACCGGTTCACCGGTACTCAGTGAGGAGCTTTCACCTTTCGCAGCCCCTGATACCTGCTACCTTTGAGTCGCAGGCCTCTACCGACACCCATGTGGGGGCCGGCATGCCTCAAGATACTCAAGGTATTAGACCAATGGATGTATCTCCCTTGGATGGGTCCGGAGCCGCTGAGGAGGCACCGGCTTCTGAGGGTGTCTTCAGTCCTCATCATTTTTATATCAAACCGAAAGCTGCAAAACCTAAGGCAAAGACACCTTCTAAAACTAAAAACACGACACCTGAGCCACATGCATAAGCCTCTATGCCTAAAAAACAGATGATCAAAATGGCTGAAGACCATATTACCTTGATCAGGGGTACCATCCCCCTCCAGATAAGAGGCCTAGGCAAGACACTGACTATGACTCTTCAGATCAGATTTCTATTACCTCTGATTCCTCTTCTGATCAGGAATTATCGTTACCTCCCTATGAGGATTCTGATGCTGAGGAGTCTATTCCATCTGCATCTCCTCCTGAGGATTATTCATTTGGAGAAACCTTGCATACTTTGAGGGAGCATTTCCACTGGGAGAGTCAAGACTTCTCAGAATCAAAAAAGTGGCTCAGGGATTTCCTCCTCCTCCCTCAGCACAAGCCTTTAGCCATTCCTCCTGTTTTAGACATTGTGGATGATGTGTTTTCGGAGTCAAGCCTGACCCCTGACTCATTACCTCTGGCTCCCAGTAAGCCTGACCGGTATTACAGGGTCCCTGACTCTCATAAATTTTTGTTTAGAAACCCTGCTGCTGATCCTGAAACTATTTCACAGGGTCCAAAGGGAGTTAAGGCCTCAACAGCAAAAAACCCTACTCCCTCCGACAGAGATTCAAGGGCACTGGACGGATGGGGAAAAAAGGTTTACACATCTGCAACGTTGGCAATCAGGGCCTTAAACTGTCAATTCATATGCTTAAGTACCAACAACATGTTATAGGATTGCTGAAACAGAAAATGATTTCAGAATGTGCAGAAAATAAGGAATTGCAGGAATTGCATGCAGCTGAACAAGTTGGAATGCATACTTTGCAGTGTGGTTCTAATTCTTTAGAGGCCTCCTGCAGGACCGCAGTTACTGGATCTGTGATTAGGAGGCATGCCTGGGTAAAGGAACAAAACTTGCCTGATCATGTTAAAGCTAAATTGCTAGATGCACCTTTACAGCATGATTCTCTGGTATAAAGGCAGAAGAAGTTTTAAAGAAAATGAAAGACAAAGCTAAGTCTATGCAAATTGTTAAAAGATTTCTTGCAAGTGCAGCCACCTAGAATCAGTAGACACTGGCCTACAAAAAATTGGCCCTTTCCTGTGTCAGAGCTCAAAGGGGCAAATCCAGACGCCCTAAGGGTTCCAGGTACCAGGCTCAAGACTCGTACAGGTCAAAGCATTGGAGCGCATCCACCTTCAAATCTGGAGAAGATAAAGTGCCAACCTACAGAAAGCAATCCCAGTGACTTCCCTCTGCCTACACTTATCTTTTGGCAGCACCCATAGGGGGAAAATTAGCACTTTTTGCTCAAAATTGGCATTTAATAACCCAGGACAAGTGGGTACTAAACATTGTATCACAGGGATACAGATTCCATTTCCACACTCTGCCAGTGACAAATGGTTGCCCAGATCTGCCAAAAAATCAGTGGGCTGAGGCATAGACACAGGTTACGTCCCTCATGGATGCGGGTGCCATTCAGACAGTACCAGAACAGGAAAAAGGACAAGGTTTTTACTCGACTGTTCTTGGTACCCAGAAAGGACGAGGCCTGGCGGCCAATATTGGATTTATCGATTTTGAACAAATACCTGGACATTCCAAAATTCAAAATGCTCACTTTGCAACAGCTTCTGCCCATGCTGGGCAAGAATGCTTGGCTGGTTACTTTAGCCCTAAAAGAGGCATACCTGTATGTCCCAATAAGACAAGTTGTGCAGAAGATACCTCAGATTCAAGACTAGCTTAATGCATTACCAAGTCTATGCACTGCCTTTGGCTTATCTACTGCGCCCAGGGTCTTTACGAAGTGATTGGCACCAGTAATTGCAATTTGCAGACAAAGAAGTATTCAAATATATCCTTACTTGGACGACTGTCTCATTCAAGCAGAGACCAAGGACACTCTTCTCCGACACCTGGAATTTGTGAAAAGGCTTCTAACATGCCTAGGGTACACTATAAACAAAGAAATCACAACTAGTACCCTCTCAAAAGATAACATTCCTGAGTGCAAGCTTGAATAAAACTGCCCAGATGGCTTACCTCACGCCAGACAAGCAAAGGCAACTGACTACTTACTTCAAACTGATGGCAACAAAAACCCAGTCTTCTGCAAGACAAATTCTGCAGGCTCTGGACTTCATGGCATCCTGCATCCTACTAATTCCATATGCAAGACTGCATATGAGGAAACTGCAATGGTACCTAAAAAGTTTATGGAGTCAACATTCACACAGTCTGGAAACAATGATTCCTCTCATCCCCTGCCTGCATCAGGAGTTTCTGTGGTGGGCAAAAGCCTGTCACCAAAACATGGGACAGCCCTTCACTCTACCCTCTGCCAGCCAAACCTTAAGAGACTCATCAGATTATGCCTGGTGGGCCCACATGGCAGGAAGATGCATTCAAGGCATATGGGCACCAAATCAAATGCATCTACATATTAACCAGAAAGAGATGCTAGCTGTTCAAAATGCCCTAATAGCCTTCAAGGACTTGCTTCATCCCGGACAACTACTGATAAAGACGGACAACACCACAGTCGTGGTATATAAACAAGCAAGGGGGCACTCACTCGTACCCCCTTTGCAGATTAGCCATGGCACTGTGGGGCACAGCTTTGACCTACCAAATAAATCTTCAAGCTCAATTCCTGCCAGGAAAACAAAACATTCTGGCAGATGATTTAAGCAGAAACCTTATGGATCCTCAAGAGTGGAAGCTAAATCCACAAGTCTTCAGCACGATATCAAAGAAATGGGGGAGCCCAGACATAGACCTATTTGCCTCTCCTCAAAATTATCAACTGAAAAGATTCTGCACAAGGACTTTTCACAGACAAGCATGGAAAGTGGACACCCTATCCTTCAGTTGGAAAAAACCTATCTGTTTATGCCTTTCCTCCTCTGCCTCTTCTACCCAAGGTCCTCCTAAAAGTCAGACGAGAAGCCAAAGATGATATTAATTGCCCTGGACTGGCCCCGCCAATACTGGTACCCAATCGTAAGGAACTTGTCTCAATACCCAGCTTGGACCTTGCCTCAAAAACCACAACTACTGTCCCAGCAAAACAATCCGATCCTGCACAATCAACTACAGACTCTGAACCTGGCAGCATGGTTAATCCTGTAATCATACAGACAACACCTCTCAGTAAAGCTGTGATGGATGTCATTTTGGAAGCCAGAAGGCCTAGTACTAGAAAATCTTATGCTGACAAATGGAAGAGATTCTGTGCTCGGAATCGAGCACAAGGAACTGATGCAGCAGAACTGCATATTTCTCAGATATTACAATACTTAACTGAGATGCTTGACAAAGGCCTATCTTTTTCATCTATCAAAATCCATGCCGCTGCCATTTCGGCTCATTACAATAAAGAGCCACCAGTCTTTTCTCATCCTTTACTAAAGCAATATCTTAGAGGATCCAAAAATTTAAGGCCTCCTAGAAGATCACCATTACCTGCATGGGACCTCAATTATGTGTTGGAAAAGCTCACCCTGCCTCCATTTGAACCAGCTGCTACCACTGATATAAAGTTCTTGTCATGGAAGACAGCTCTGCTACTAGCAATTTCTTCAGCAAGAAGAGTTTCAGAGCTACAGGCCCTCATGGCTGTAGAGCCTTTTATCATATTTTACCCAGACAGGGTGTCTCTGAGGACAAATCCTACCTTTATGCCTAAGATAGTTTCCATTGTGGCTCTTAACCAAACAATTCATCTGCCAACTTTTTATCCAAATCCACAGAACAAAGGGGAGAGAATTCTACGTTCCTTGGATGTACACAGGCAGCTAAGATTCTACTTGAGCAGGACTAAAGCTCTAAGAAAAACTGAGCAATTACTAGTGTCATATGCTGCAGGATCAGAAGGAAATGCTATTTCAAAGCAGACAGTTTCAAAGTGGATAAGCCATTGCATCAGTTTCTGCTCCTTAAACCATGGCAAACCTGTGCCCAAGGGCATTAGGTCTCACTCCACCAGGGCTGCAGCTACTTCAGCAGCCTTTCTCAGAGGAGTACCAACCAAGGACATTTTAGAGGCTGCTGCTTGGAGTTCTGTGCACACCTTTGCAAAGCATTACCATTTGCCTCTCTGCTCTAAGTCCAGGGCAGGCTTTGCCACTGCAGTGCTGCAGGGCCTTATAGCCTCACCTAATGCTGTTTAGCTTCAGCCTCCCAACCATAGCTTTGGGATTTTACCCAAATGTAATGACTGCAACAGTGAAACACGAAGAACATTGTACAGTTGTGTACACTTAACATAAATGTAGATGTTCGAGTGTATTCCCTGTTGCAGTCCAGGTTACCCTCCCGCCATTCCCCTGTCATTCTATAGTTTATCTTTCCTTCTCTATCTTCTGCATCCTATGTGGTGTATATGCTTGTAGATGAAGGTAAAGATGTTCATCGTGTTTCACTGTTGCAGTCATTACACTTGGGTTATCCTGCTGGCAGGCTACCCGCAGTTGGCCTTAATTCCAAAGTCTTGGTCCGGCGTCGGTTGCTGTTACCTCTTCCCTGACGTCAGTGCGCCAGGGATATAAAAGATGCAGCCGACACCATTTTCTTCAGTCTTTCTTGCTGCACGGTGCCCGAAGCAAAAGCAGTTCACAAGTGCCGGTTGGCCGACTCCTGAGATTTTCGAATTCAAATTTCAAATCCAAAGTCTTCATTAAAGGTGAGTACCCCATTGGGGAAACTTTTTTCTTGCTCCAGACCGATGTCAGAAAAAGTTAACCATTGTATTTCTGGTGGGAAGCAAATACCTCATAAGGATTTTCACTCTTACTGTATTCCTTGCCTAGGCCTTGACCACGACATTGTTTGTTGTCTGTTTTGTGCTATATTTAACCAATGCACTATTAAGCGTTGGTACGATTTTGCCTTTCATTACTTTGGCCGCAGATTCAATTATACAATGACGGCGGAACAGCCGACGACCGGAGTTTATAAAAAATGCAAGGATAAAGATGAGGACAAGCATCCGAGGTCCAAAACCGACGACGTGGCTTCCTCTAAGCTAGTCGTCGGTTCGCCGGTTCTCAGTGAGGCGCTTTTGCAGCCCCTGACTCCTGCTACCTCAGAGCCACAGGCCGCTTTCGACTCCTACGTGTAGCCGACTGGGCCTCTGGAAAGTCAAGGTATTGGATCCTCTGAAACTATTCCCTCAGATGGGTCCGGAGCAGCTGTGCAAGCATCTGCTTCTGAGGGTGTTTTCAGACCTACACAGTTATATGCAAAGCCATCTTCAGCTTCAAAGCCAAAGACTAAAGCAGCTCTAAAGACAAAGAAACAAGTACAGCATTCTCCAGGACAGACTTCCATGCCTAAAACACAGGTGCTCAAAATGGCCGAAGACCTTGTTACTTTGATCAGGGGTTCCCATCCCCCTCCTGATAAGAGGCCTAGGCAAGAGACAGAATATTAATCTTCAGATCAGGTTTCCATTTCCTCTGATTCCTCCTCTGATCAGGAATACACTCTTCCTCCCTATGAGGATTCTGATGCTGAAGAATCTATTCCTTCAGCTTCTCCTCCTGAGGATTACTGTTTTGGGGAAACCCTGCATACTATGAGGGAGCACTTTCATTGGGAGAGCCAGCATTATTCAGTATCCAAGAAAAGGCTCAGATTTTTTCTTTTACTTCCACAGCACAGGCCCCTTGCTATTCCCCCTGTTCTGGACATTGTAGATTTTGCTTTTTCAGAGTCCGGCCGGTCTCCAGACTCTATACCCCCTGCACCCGTTATAAAAACCCTGCTGCTGACCCAGAAACTATATCTCAGGGTCCCAAAGGGGTTAAGGCTTCCACTGCAAAAAACCCTGTTCCCTGTGATAGGGATTCTAGAGCACTTGACAGATTCGGGAAAAGTTTACACTTCTGCTACCTTGGCTGTAAGGGCTTTAAATTGTCAGTTTCATATGCCTAAATATCAGCAATACTTAATGTCACTGTTAAAACAGAAAATGTTGACAAATTCTGAATGTGCTGAAAACAAGGAAATGCAGGATTTATTGCATGCAGCTGAACAGGTGGAAAAACATACTTTGCAATGTGGTTTTGATTCTTTGGAGGCCTCTTGTAGGGTCGCTGTAACGGGTTCTGTGATTAGGAGGCATGCTTGGTTAAAGGAACAAAATCTGCCTGATCATGTTAAAGCAAAATTTAAAGCAAAATTCAAAATCCGGACCGAACCACAAAAGGAGGGGGAGTATCCATATTCATAAAGGATACCCACACCTCCAGGTTAGTGGCAACGCACGAAGCATCGGAGACCATCCAGGTGCAATTAACCATAGGTAAAACTGCCCTACAGTTTGTAACATGCTACAGACCACCTTTTCAAACTCAGGAAACCCATACAGCCTTCCTGAAGACACTGGAGAGTATGAATGTCTCTCCAAACACCATCATATTGGGTGACTTCAACTACCCAAACATAGACTGGGAACATTACTCAAGCCCCAACACCCTAGCCCAAAGGTTCCTTGAGTTCATAAACTCAAATGCTATGGAACAACTAGTCACCATTCCCACAAGAGGAGAAAATATACCAGACCTGATCATCACAAACATGGGGACAAAATGCTCCACACTGGAAGTATATCCCTCATTGGTGAGATCAGACCATAAATTAATCTCACTGGAGATCCACATCCCGCCGCCACCCCCAGCAAAAAAGACCACAGTGAAGAACTTCTCAAAAGCAAACTTCACACTTTCTTAAGACTGGAGTGGTATCCTTCATGGCCCCCGAGCCAGTGGAAACCACAACCCACGCTGCTGAAACCCTTACAAATGCCTTCTACGAGCACCTCCAGGAATGTATGGATCAAGCAATCCCTAATAAAATCAAGACCCTTTCCACCAAAGGCAGGCGCCCGGTCTGGTGGACTCCAGCCATAAACAAACTCTACAACAAGAGGAGAAAGCTACTACATGACAGAGCAAAATCCCTAAATGGGAAGGCATCTCTGATCAATACTAGCAAAAAACTACGATCACTCATAAAATCATCCAAGGCCAACTTTGAGAGAAAAATCGCTAATGACACAAAAGACAATCATAAAGCCTTTAGCTATGTTAGAAACCTGGGTGGAAACTCCCAGATATGCTCAGAATTAGTCCAAAATGATAAAAATCACTGAACCCACAGACATTGCCAACATACTGGCAGACAGGTTCAGTGCAAAATTCTCCCTCCCTCCCCCAAAGGAGAAATATCTATCCCACCAGAGTCTAGCCTCCCAAACATCTCAGATGCCCAGGTGAGAGCTGCTCTCTCTAAAGCAAAAACACAGCATCAATGGGACGGACGGTGTCCCCGGCTGTGTGCTACGAACTCAATGAGGAACTAAACCCACACATAAGGCTGCTGTTTAATCTTAGCCTTACTACAGGATCGTGCCAAAGAATGGCATCGGCAACTGTGGTCCCACTCCACAAAGGCGGTGCTTCTCGGACCCTGAAATTACCGCCCATAAGCTTGACGAGCCTTGTCTGCAAAGCTATGGAGAGGATCATAATGGAACTCATAAATAAAGACATTGGGGACCTACAGACACTGGATCCTACCCAATTTGGCTTTGTCAAGGGCAGATCCTGCCTCTTGAACTTGGTCGACTTTTTCGAAACAGTCACTAAGGCCATTGATGAGGGTAAGGCAGTTCACACAGCCTACCTTGACCTAGCAAAAGTGTTCGACACAATACCCCACTCGTGCATCATAGAAAAGCTCACCAGCTTAGATGTAAACCCATATGTCACAAGATGGGTTGCAAACTGGCTCAAGGACAGAACACACAGGGTTAGAGTTGCTGGTGCCATGTCAAACTCTAAGCCGGTCACGAGCGGTGTCCCACAGGGCTCAGTCCTGGGCCCCATCTTGTTCGGCATTTATTTTTCTGAAGTGCAGGCAAACATAGGGGGATTGTGGCTGACAAAATTTGCAGATGACTGCAAACTGGGCACCATAATTGACACTCCATCAGACACAGACATCCTCCAGAAAGGTCTCATAGAAATGGATAACTGGTGCCAGAGCCATGGCCTTAAGCTAAATGCCAAAATGTATAGTCATACCCTTTGGGAAAAACAAGGTAACCCCTAATTACCACATAAGTGGTAATCCATTAAACACGGAAGAAGTTATCAGGGACCTGGGGACCCAAGTTGACAGTAACCTCTCTTTTGACACATTGCCAAAGTGGTTAGGAAGACCTTCTACATTGCCCACCTGATCATGAAGGGATTCACATCCAGATCAGGAGAGGTCATTGTACCCTGTACTCTTCACTTATCAGACCAATGATTGAGTACAACTCCCCATTCGGAATGTACCTTACCCGACACCTGCAGCAGTTGGAAAGACCCCAAAAGTTCCTCACCAAAAGGATAAAGGGGCTCAAGCATATGTCATACGATGCCCGACTGAAGAAACTCCAGCTCTATTCAGTCGCATACCGTCTGCTCAGAGGTGATCTGTGCCTGACATACAAGGCCATGTCCAACCCGGAATTAATGGACATGCTCCACCTCAAAAAATCCAAATCCACCAGAGCCACGAGAGCAAGAGACTTAAACCTCAACACGGATATAAATAGGACGTGCTGGAGGGACAAGATTCATCACCCAGAGACTCCCTACACTATGGAACAGAATCCCAGTCCATGTGAGGCAGAGCCCCTCACTGACTCTGTTCAAGAGAAATCTTGACGAGTGGATGGGAGATCGTAGGTTTACCCTGGGAATCATCTCTGTACCACGGCTGGACAGAGGCACAGCAAACTAATGGGTATATTATTCTCATCCTAAGGGGTGGTGAAAGCCACACACACTCTGGCTAGGCTTATAAATGCCCTAGGGCAGATAGCCTAGTATGAACCTATGAACCTATTAGATGCTCCATTACAGCATGATGCTTTGTTTGGTGTTAAGGCAGCAGAGGTGTTGAAGAAAATGGAGGATAAAGCGAAATCTATGCAGACAGTTAAGGATTTCTTACAGGTACAGCCACCCAGATTTAGCAGGAACTGGCCTTCAAAATATTGGTCCTTTCCAGTGTCAGATAGGCCACAAAGAGGCAGATACAGGCGCCCTAGAGGCAGATCCCACCCCCAAGGCTCATACAGGTCTAAACAATGGGGTGCTTCTACCTCCAAAAGTGGAGAAGACAAATCTCAACCTTATAGGAAACGGTCCCAAAGACTTTCCTCTACCAGTACCAAGCACTTAACTTTTGGACGCTCCCTTAGGGGGAAAGCTAGCAACAACCCAGTTATCTGCAAGAAAAATTCTGCAGGTTTTGGGCTTCATGGCATCCTGTTAATTTCATATGCAAGACTGCATATGAGGAAACTACAATGGTATCTAAAAAGTGTTTGGACTCAACATTGCCACAGCCTGGAAAAACTAATTACCCTCATTCCCTGCCTGCAACAGGAGTTTCGATGGTGGGCACAGGCCTGTCACCACAAGGGACAGCCTTTCACTTTACCCACTGCCAGGCAGACAATAACAACAGATACATCAGATTATGCCTGGGGGGCCCACATGGCAGGAAAGTGTATTCATGGCACATGCCCCACAAGCCAAATGCATCTCCATATCAATCTGAAAGAAATGGCTGTCCAGAATGCCCTGACAGCTTTCAAGGATCTGCTTCATCCAGGACAACTGCTAATAAAGACGGACAATACTACAGTCATGTGGTACATAAACAAGCAGGGAGGCATGTATTCATACCCCCTCTGCAGACAAGCCATGATTTTTGGAACACAGCATTGACTTTTCAAGTACACCTACAAGCACAATTCCTGCCAGGAAAGACAAATACTCTGGCAGACGAACTAAGCAGAAACCTTATGGATCCTCACGAGTGGAAACTAGATCCACAAATCTTCAGCATGATAACAAGGAAATGGGGATGCCCAGACAGATCTATTTGCCTCCCCTCACAACTGCCAACTTCAGAGATTTTGTACAAGGACTTACCACAAGCTAGCATGGAAAGTGGATGCCCTATCATTCAGCTGGAAAAACCTCACAGTATATACCTTTCCTCCACTACCTCTCCTCCACAAGGTACTCCTAAAGGTCAGACAGGAGAAGCCAAAAATGATCCTGATTGCCCCAGACTGGCCACGCCAGCACTGGTACCCAATCCTAAAGAGCTTGTCTCAAGGCCCAGCCTGGACATTACCTCATATCTCTCATTTACTGACCCAACAAAGCAATCAAATACTGCACAGCCAACTCAGAACCCTAAATCTGGCTGCATGGCAGATAATGTATCCATTCACAACATACCTCTCTGCAAATCAGTTATGGATGTTATTCTGGAGGCCAGGAGGCCCAGCACCAGAAAATCATATGCAGAAAAGTGGAAGAGATTCTGTGCTTGGAACCAGGCGCAAGGAATTGACATGCTTGTACCAAATATTCCTTAGATTTTACAATACCTAACTGAGATGCTGGACAAAGGCCTGTCCTTTTCATCGATTAAGATACATGCCTCTGCCATTTCAGCACATTACAGTATGGACCCACCTATTTTTTCACATCCACTACTAAGGCAGTACCTCAGAGGGGCCAAAAACATAAGGCCCCCAAGAAGAGCACCAATACCTACATGAGACGTCAACTTGTCTTGGAAAAACTTAACACTGCCTCCTTTTGAGCCAGCCAATACAGCTGAGATAAAATTCTTATCATGGAAAACAGCTCTGATCTTAGCAATTACTTCAGCAAGAAATGTCTCAACAGGCTCTAATGGCGGTTGAACCTTACATAATTTTCCATCCGGACAGGGTTTCTCTGAGGACAAACCCAACATTTATGCCTAAGGTAGTGTCCAGGGTGGCTCTTAATCAAACTATTCACTTGCCTACCTTTTATCCAAACCCACAGAATAAGGGAGCGAGACTACTACATTCTTTGGACATGCACAGACAGCTATGCTTCTACTTGGACAAAACTAAAGCTTTCAGAAAGTCTGAGCAACTCTTAGTGGCATTTGCTGCAGGATCTCTAGGAAAAGCTATCTCAAAGCAGACTATTTCCAAATGGATAGCCCACTGCTTTCGTTTCTGCTATTCTCAACATGGCAAATCAGTGCCTAAGGGCATCAGGCCACACTCAACCAGAGCAGCAGCTACTTCAGCAGCCTTCCTCAGAGGAGTACCAACCAAGGACAGTTTGGAGGCTGCAACTTGGACTTCAGTGCACACTTTTACAAAGCAATGCCACTTACCTCTTTACTCTAAATCCAGAGCAGGCTTTGCCACTGCAGTTCTGCAGGGCCTCATAGCCTCTCCTAATTCTGTTTAGGCCCAGCCACCCAACCTCAGCTTTGTGATTCAACCTATGTGTAATGACTGCAACAGTGAAACACGATGAACATAGTACAGTTGTGTACCTACCATAAATGTAGATGTTCGAGTGTATTCACTGTTGCAGTCCAGGTTACCTACCCACCATCCCCCTTCCTTTGCTGGGACTTATCTGTACTTCTCTATTCTATACAACCTATGTGTTGTATTTGCTTGTAGATGAAGATTGTTTTATTTTAGTGCATGTTCTTTTATTGGCGTAATTTCTAAGCCCACCCTTTGGGGGGCACCTGACATCTTGGGCAAGAAAAACTGAAGAAAATGGCATCGGCTGCATCTTTTATACCCCTGGCCCACTGACGTCAGGGAAGAGGCGACAGCAACCGACGCCGGACCAAGACTTTGGAATTCAGGCCGACTGCAGATAGCCTGTCAGCAGGATAACCATGTTTTTTTACCCCCTGACGACCTGACGTCATAGAAGAGGAGACAGCAATCCACGCAGGACCCAAGACTTTGGAATTCAGGCTGACTGAGGGCAACCTGCCAGCAGATTACCCAAATGTAATGATTGCAACAGTGAATACACTCTAACATCTACATTTATGTTAAGTGTACACAACTGTACTTTCTCTGCTCTGCCCTTTGGCTTGTCTACTGTGCCCAGGGTATTCACAAAGTGCCTGGCTCCAGTAATTGCATTTTGCAGGCAAAGAAATATTCAAATTGATTAATTCAAGCAGAAAACTAGGCCATACTTATAAAACATCTGACGTTTGTAAAAGGGGTTCTAACTTGTCTAGGGTACACCATAAACGAAAAGAAATCACAACTGGTACCCTCTCAACAGATTACATTCCTGGGTGCAAGCTTGAATACAACTGCCCCGATGGCTTTCCTCACGCCAGAAAAGCACATTCATTTGTTAACTTCAAACAGGTGGCCACAAAAACCCTGCTATCTGCAAGACAAATACTGCAAGCCTTGGGGTTCATGGCCTCTTTCATTTTTCTAATTCCATATGCAAGGCTGCATATGAGGAAACTACAGTGATATCTAAAAAGCCTATGGTGTCAACATACTCAAGATCTAGAAGCAATGATTCCCGTCATGCCTTACCTATGCCTAGAGTTCCTTTGGTGGGCAGAGGCCAGCCACCAAAACAAGGGACTACCGTTCACTCTACCCCCTGCCGCCCAAACCCTAACAGGTGCATCAGACTATGCATGGAGGCTCACCTGGCAGGGAAGTGCATTCAGGGCAAATGGGACCCAAGTCAAATGCACCTTCATATCAATCAAAAAGAAATGTTAGCTGTACAGAATGCTCCAACAGCCTTCAAGGACCGCATTCTTCCAGGACAATTAATGGTAAAGACAGACAACACCACTGTTATGTAAACAAGCAGAGGGGTACCCATTCTTACCCCCTCTGCAGATTGGCCATGGCATTGTGGAACACAGCCTTGAGCTACCAAGTGCATCTACAAGCTCAATTCCTGCCAGGAAAACTAAATACACTGGCAGATGGACAAAGCAGAAACCTCATGGATCCACACGAGTAGAAACTGGAACCAAAGATTTTCAACATTTTGACAAACAAATGAAAAGCCCAAATATAGACCTATTTGCCTCCCCCCCCCAAAATTACCAATTAAACAATTTTTGCACAAGGACTCCCCACAAACAAGCTTGTTAAGTGGATGCTCTGTCCTTCAGCTGGAAAAATCTATCAGTTTATGCCTTTCCTCTTCTGCCTCTCCTCTCCAAAGTACTACTAAAGATCAAACAGGACAAACCAAGGACAATATTGGTTGCACCAGACTGGCCACGCCAACACTGGGTACATCCTCTTGTGCAGTGTGTCACTGTTGGCCTCATGGCACCTGCTTCAGACCCCTACGCTGTTGTCTCAGCAGGAGAACCAGATTCTGCACCCCACGCTTCAAACCCTGAGCCTAGCAGCCTGGCTAATTACCTAATCTCGCCTTTACCATCCCTCAGTAAACCAGTGATGGATATTTTAGAGGCAAGGAGGCCTAGTACTAGAAAACCTTCTGCTGAAAAATGGAAAAGATTCTGTGCCTGGATCCAGTCTCAAAGGTTGAGCACAGCAGCGCCCAACTTACCTCAGATTTTCAAACAAAAAAAAAATGTTCAAATCACTGGTATAGCATGGTATCAGGTCCCAAGAATTCACACTGGAGCTAGGTTAATAACACTCTCTCTTTAATGATAACTTCAGGTTGAGCACTTTCATCTACACACAGTAGACTTCCTCAGAACACCTTCTCCAGGAACGTTAATGTTTAAATAGCAATAACCTTCCAATCACATCACAGCATCAATTATCACTAATATTCAAAAGTTCATGAATTAAATACAACTAGAAATTCTTATGAGTTTGGTAAAAAGTTGGGCAACATTAAAGCCTTACATATGGATAATATGCATCTTAGAAGGTGTGTTGAGTGTAGGGTGGTGCCCATGGGTTTACGATTTTTTAACAACCCATTGATGTTGAAATGACTGAAACCAACCTCCTTGAATGTAACAATGTTTGACAGTTTTGGAATGGAATTTATTATTTTCTGTAATGATAATTATGTAGAATGTTGAAAGAAGTTGATGAACTAAATGCAACAATTTTAAAAGATCTACTTTTCTCTGAATGGGAAACATTATACAATAAACAATTTGATTATGTAGAGAAAAACAGTAACAAGATATTTGATAGGAAATGTATGTAAAGTTTAATAGGGATATCGAACAATACAAATTAGGTACAGCATACAGGGTGGAACAAGGGGTAAGGGTACACTAGAATGGAACAAGGTCAGGCTGAAGACTGAGAGAATCACATTTATAATAGGCAGTGCAGTGGGGGTAACCCGGCATTTTTTAGGAAAACAACAGGCATGGAAGAGGGATTACAGGGAGGATTACATTAAACAGGACAACCAGAATTGGGGAAACCCACCACATTATGGGAGTGGACAAGAACAAAACAAGGAAGGACATTCATGGAACAGGAGATAGTGCAGCAAAATGGTGTAAAAGTTACTATGGGGGATTTTGTATATTCAACTATACCCAATGCAAGCTTGAGAAGGAGCACTTTGTTTGCAAGGGGTATGAACCGTATGTCCCTAATAGGAAATTTGATACAGTTGATAATATAGTGAAATTCAAATTATTTTTGAGGAAATTAAATCTTGAACTATTCTTTCAGAATGAAAATGATATCAAAAAGAATAATGACATAAGAAAGAAAAGTCACTACACTTCCCCCATGCATAACACCCTCGCAGCATATGAAACGGTAGTGATGGATGAAATGTATAGGTACCAAGAAAAGACCAAACAAGTTAGGCCTAAATTTAACCTGAGCAAAAAAGAACATATTCTTACTGAAATTTGTAATAATCGCACAATACGTTTTATGACCCCTGACAAGGGAGGGGGAATTGTATTCTTTGATGCAAATGAGTACATTCACAAAATGTATGATATTTTAAATAATTAGGGGAATTATGAAATTTCAAACATAGCCCACTGGAGAATTGATTTATATTTGGAAGAATACCTACTGGATAACAGAATAGATGCAGACATCTTTCATTTTTTAAGAGTTGAATTCCCGGTGTTAGCTACTATTGTAGGAATTCCTAAAGTATACAAGAGTCTGGAAGAGACCCCCCCCCCCATTTCGCCCTATTATATCGAGCAGTAAGAGTAAAACCTTTCCTTTTGGAAAGGTAATTGACATGGTTGAAACCTATTCATGATAAGGTCCCACATATAGTAAAAGATTCCTAGGACTTCCTTAGTCGCATTAAACCCAAACTATGGAATGAAAATGTAATCTTCTTGACAATAGATGTAGTTGATTTGTTCTCTAGTATACCAAAGGAAGATGGCCTGAATAGATTTACCAATAGTATACCAAGGTATACACAATTTGGCTGGGGCAAAGTAAGTCTATTAGAGGAATTTGAGTATAGTGTTGAACAATAAAAACCAACAGCAATGCAAAGCACAAGTTGTTGAACAAACCAAGCAAAACAGGAATGCAGGATAAAATTTATTCCGGTACCTCGGCCCCAACAGCCTTCAAAGGAATAACATGTAAACTTCCAAATGCAGTATATATACTAATACTGCCAATTAGACATAATTACATATCATTGAAAATGATTAATTAAGGCAACATCCAGTTTTAAAGGGACAATACACAATTCATACTGTTCCTATAGACTCTATGACAATAAAATACCTATCAAAATAGCTTAGAATAATAATTAAACATTTAAATTAACTTCTAAGTTAAGCCCTCGAGGTTTTAATGTTCCATATTTTAGAATAAATCTACTTTCTAAATTCAGTAGACTTTTTAAGTAATTACCTCCAAAAGAAACATTAGGTTTAGCTAAAGCACTAAAAAATAATGAATCTACAGACCCTTTATGTGTATTTTGAAAATGTTCAAATATAGGACTGCTCATTCTTGCATTACGTACATCTCCTATGTGTTCTAATATACGATTTTTAAGTTGTCGCTTAGTTTGACCTATATAATATTTTGGTACTAAGCAATCACAACCAATGATGTAAACCACACCACAAGAGCAACAGTTAAATTTGTGTTCAGCAAAATATTTAACCCCATTTATAGTACTGCCTGAAAGATTCTTTACCCTCCTACATATTTTACATTTGCCACATTGAAACATGCCAACTTGTTGTTCCAAATTTGACATATTCTTATCATTACCAAACTGTCTAAATTTCAAAATTTCTTTTAAATTACAATATCTGCCATATGAAAAAGAAACATGATTTGGAAAAAGATGTCCAATATCTTCATTATTACAAACTAGAGGCCACAGAAAATTAACAATATCAGATAAAATATCAGAAAATAAAGAAAATTTGGTGACAAAAAATATCCTATTTTCCTTATTTTTATCCCTCTCTGTACTATTAGTATTACATGTCTTAATAATATGATGTTTTTGATCATACTCAAACTTTGCTCGAGTTCTCTTTAGCAAAGCTTCCAAATAGCCTCTATTTAATAGCCTTTCACAGACTAAATCAAATTCCAAGCTCAAAAATTTTGATTCAGAGGTATGTTCATACATTCTTTTGAATTCCCCATAGGGAGTTCTTCAATTAAGTGCCTAGGATGTGCACTTGATGCATGAAGAAAATTATTAGCAGCTACCTCTTTTCTAAACGGTTTAAACTGGACAAACCCCTGTTTGTCCACATAAAGCAGAATATCTAAAAACTGAACATTCTGTTTGTTAGTAATGTAGGTAAATTCTAAACCAAATTCATTTTTATGCAAATCTGACATAAACTTATCAAACTCCAAGACATCCCCTCTACAAATAAAAATGAGGTCGTCTATAAATCTATAATAAGAAATGACATTATTTTTAAAGAATGGCAAGGAGTACAAAAAATTGTTTTCAAATATTGACATGAACAAAATAGCGTACGATGGAGCAAAACTTGCTCCCATTGCAGTGCCATCTACTTGAAGAAAAAACTTATTATCAAATGTGAAATAATTATGATTGAGAGCAAATTCTAGAAGACAAATTATAAATGATGTTCGTGGACCTTCACCTAAAATTTTCATTATGGCCTCCAAACCCAATTTATTACTAATATTAGTGTATAAAGATTTGACGTCAACTGTGGCCCAATAAAAATCAGAATGCCATACAAAATTTCTGATTATTTCACAATATTGGTTTGTATTCACAATATGGGACACAACATATTTTAAATATTCCTTTAACACACTATCCAAAAGATCCCCACAAATTCTAAATAACCACAGCTAAAATGACTATGCTAATTTTTTACCCCTCCCCCCCCTTTAACAGGTGCATCAGACTATGCATGGAGGCTCACCTGGCAGGGAAGTGCATTCAGGGCAAATGGGACCCAAGTCAAATGCACCTTCATATCAATCAAAAAGAAATGTTAGCTGTACAGAATGCTCCAACAGCCTTCAAGGACCGCATTCTTCCAGGACAATTAATGGTAAAGACAGACAACACCACTGTTATGTAAACAAGCAGAGGGGTACCCATTCTTACCCCCTCTGCAGATTGGCCATGGCATTGTGGAACACAGCCTTGAGCTACCAAGTGCATCTACAAGCTCAATTCCTGCCAGGAAAACTAAATACACTGGCAGATGGACAAAGCAGAAACCTCATGGATCCACCACAGTAGAAACTGGAACCAAAGATTTTCAACATTTTGACAAACAAATGAAAAGCCCAAATATAGACCTATTTGCCTCCCCCCCAAAATTACCAATTAAACAATTTTTGCACAAGGACTCCCCACAAACAAGCTTGTTAAGTGGATGCTCTGTCCTTCAGCTGGAAAAATCTATCAGTTTATGCCTTTCCTCTTCTGCCTCTCCTCTCCAAAGTACTACTAAAGATCAAACAGGACAAACCAAGGACAATATTGGTTGCACCAGACTGGCCACGCCAACACTGGTACCTCCTCTTGTGCAGTGTGTCACTGTTGGCCTCATGGCACCTGCTTCAGACCCCTACGCTGTTGTCTCAGCAGGAGAACCAGATTCTGCACCCCACGCTTCAAACCCTGAGCCTAGCAGCCTGGCTAATTACCTAATCTCGCCTTTACCATCCCTCAGTAAACCAGTGATGGATATTTTAGAGGCAAGGAGGCCTAGTACTAGAAAACCTTCTGCTGAAAAATGGAAAAGATTCTGTGCCTGGATCCAGTCTCAAAGGTTGAGCACAGCAGCGCCCAACTTACCTCAGATTTTCAAACAAAAAAAAAATGTTCAAATCACTGGTATAGCATGGTATCAGGTCCCAAGAATTCACACTGGAGCTAGGTTAATAACACTCTCTCTTTAATGATAACTTCAGGTTGAGCACTTTCATCTACACACAGTAGACTTCCTCAGAACACCTTCTCCAGGAACGTTAATGTTTAAATAGCAATAACCTTCCAATCACATCACAGCATCAATTATCACTAATATTCAAAAGTTCATGAATTAAATACAACTAGAAATTCTTATGAGTTTGGTAAAAAGTTGGGCAACATTAAAGCCTTACATATGGATAATATGCATCTTAGAAGGTGTGTTGAGTGTAGGGTGGTGCCCATGGGTTTACGATTTTTTTAACAACCCATTGATGTTGAAATGACTGAAACCAACCTCCTTGAATGTAACAATGTTTGACAGTTTTGGAATGGAATTTATTATTTTCTGTAATGATAATTATGTAGAATGTTGAAAGAAGTTGATGAACTAAATGCAACAATTTTAAAAGATCTACTTTTCTCTGAATGGGAAACATTATACAATAAACAATTTGATTATGTAGAGAAAAACAGTAACAAGATATTTGATAGGAAATGTATGTAAAGTTTAATAGGGATATCGAACAATACAAATTAGGTACAGCATACAGGGTGGAACAAGGGGTAAGGGTACACTAGAATGGAACAAGGTCAGGCTGAAGACTGAGAGAATCACATTTATAATAGGCAGTGCAGTGGGGGTAACCCGGCATTTTTTAGGAAAACAACAGGCATGGAAGAGGGATTACAGGGAGGATTACATTAAACAGGACAACCAGAATTGGGGAAACCCACCACATTATGGGAGTGGACAAGAACAAAACAAGGAAGGACATTCATGGAACAGGAGATAGTGCAGCAAAATGGTGTAAAAGTTACTATGGGGGATTTTGTATATTCAACTATACCCAATGCAAGCTTGAGAAGGAGCACTTTTTGTTTGCAAGGGGTATGAAGTATGTCCCTAATAGGAAATTTGATACAGTTGATAATATAGTGAAATTCAAATTATTTTTGAGGAAATTAAATCTTGAACTATTCTTTCAGAATGAAAATGATATCAAAAAGAATAATGACATAAGAAAGAAAAGTCACTACACTTCCCCCATGCATAACACCCTCGCAGCATATGAAACGGTAGTGATGGATGAAATGTATAGGTACCAAGAAAAGACCAAACAAGTTAGGCCTAAATTTAACCTGAGCAAAAAAGAACATATTCTTACTGAAATTTGTAATAATCGCACAATACGTTTTATGACCCCTGACAAGGGAGGGGGAATTGTATTCTTTGATGCAAATGAGTACATTCACAAAATGTATGATATTTTAAATAATTAGGAATTATGAAATTTCAAACATAGCCCACTGGAGAATTGATTTATATTTGGAAGAATACCTACTGGATAACAGAATAGATGCAGACATCTTTCATTTTTTAAGAGTTGAATTCCCGGTGTTAGCTACTATTGTAGGAATTCCTAAAGTATACAAGAGTCTGGAAGAGACCCCCATTTAAGCCCTATTATATCGAGCAGTAAGAGTAAAACCTTTCCTTTTGGAAAGGTAATTGACATGGTTGAAACCTATTCATGATAAGGTCCCACATATAGTAAAAGATTCCTAGGACTTCCTTAGTCGCATTAAACCCAAACTATGGAATGAAAATGTAATCTTCTTGACAATAGATGTAGTTGATTTGTTCTCTAGTATACCAAAGGAAGATGGCCTGAATAGATTTACCAATAGTATACCAAGGTATACACAATTTGGCTGGGGCAAAGTAAGTCTATTAGAGGAATTTGAGTATAGTGTTGAACAACAAAGTTCAGATGGTAGTGAATTTTGCAAAAAGGATGGACATGGCTGTGGTGAATACGTATTTTAACAAGAGGGAGGAGCGTAGGGTGACGTACAAGAGTGGAGGAAGATGCACACATGTGGATTATATCTTATGTAGGAGGGCCAGTTTGAAGGAGAATGGAGACTGTAAAGTGTTGCCCTGGAAAAGTGTAGTTAGGCAGCATAGGATGGTGGCTTGTAGGATGATGTTGCGGATCAAGAAGAGGAGGAGGAGTGTGAGGGCAGCACCAAAGATCAAATGGTGGAAATTGAAAAAGGGTAATTGTAAGGCGGAGTTCAGGGATGAGTTAAGACAGGCACTGGGTGGCAGTGAAGAGTTACCAAATAGCTGGGTAACTACAGCAGAGCTAGTAAGGGAGACAGCTAGAAAGATGCTTGGTATGACATCTGTACAGAATAAGGACGACAAGGAGACATGGTGGTGGAATGAGAAAGTACAGGAGACTATACAGAGAAAGAGGGTGGCAAAGAAGAAGTTGGATTGTCAGAGAGATGAAGAAAGTAGACAGGAGTATAAGGAGATGGGGTGCATAGTAAAGAGAGAGGTGGCTAAGGAATAAGGCATATGATGAGTTGTATGAAAGGCTGGACACTAAGGAGGGAGAAAAGGACCTGTACTGATTGGCTAGATAGAGGGACCGAGCTAGGAAAGATATGCAGCAGGTAAAGGTGATAAAGGATAATGAGGGAAACATTACTAGCGAGGAGAGTGTGTTGAGGCAATGGAAAGAGTACTTTGAGGGGTTGATGAATGAACAGAATGAGAGGGAGAGAAGGTTGGATGATGTGGGGATAGTGAATCATGAAGTACAATGGATTAGCAAGGGGGAAGTAAGGATAGCTATGAAGAGGATGAAGAATGGAAAGTTTGTTGGTCCAGATGACATACCTGTGGAAGCATGGAGACACTGTTCTGTGTCTGCAGAGGTTGTGTGCCTCCTTTTTACAGAAACTTAAAAAAAAAATGGTTGAATTGAAATAGGGAAGATTATCCAAATTCTTGACAACCCAGTAAATAAAATTCCCCCACAGATAACTTGCAATGCAGGAATGTAAATGTTTAGTTTTATTGTGACGACCAACTTTTCTGTATAGAGCACTAACTGACATAATGCAGCAAGTCCTCAATTTGTAAGATTCACCGTCTGCCATCCCTAAAAATGTTTTAGGGGTCAGTATTTTACTGGTATACTGTTCTAATTTTTTTCAAAGTTTTGTGATGTACATTACTTTTGTAATTGCATTTGAAATATCTGTTTGGTTGATGTATAGAACCAATGCTTCTCTTTCTAGGTTGATCAAATGAACAAAATTGTGGAGGTGCTTGGAGTTCCTCCCATGCATATGCTAGACCAGGCACCTAAGGCACGGAAGTACTTTGATAAACTAGCTGATGGAATCTGGACCATTAAGAAAAATAAAGATCTCAAAAAGGTATGCTTATATTCTCATTGTTTTGTTGTCCTAAATCTTCCTGGTTTGTTTTCACTGTTTAGTTTTAGTTGGTTAGGCTGTTGAGAGTCAGAACTTTTCTAAGGTTCTTGCCACGGTAGTCACGTTAGAAGTAGAATGCTTAATAGAAAAATGCTGACTGGGTAGCAAGACTAACTCCTTACATTAAAACAATTTGAGGCTTAAAAAGCCCCCACCCCTTCTTATGGAGGTGGTTGTCCCTCTTACAGCCTTATTGATTCTTTATCAGTGACCATTGCACCTTGGAATTGGAGTAATAATGGTCTAAGAGCCATTCATTGTTTTAACCATTGAGCAGTTGTAAATTCTAGTCATGACGTGCCTCAGTGCTTCTTGGCACACTTTTTTGCTCTTGCTTTTTTAACTTGGTAGCCACATAATCCTTTTGCTGCATTTAAGCTTGTATCCTTAGAGTATAATTGAGCCAGCTTGTGTGTTAGAGACATTGAGGCAAAGGGTGTTCACCTGGACATTAAAAAGAGGAGAAGATTGAGAACTGAATGTGATGTCTCTGTCAAAAACACATGGCAAGTAAGTTGTGGGGAGAGACACTGATATTTTGTAATACATAGTTTTCGCTGCCTTGATATGAACTACTCGTTACAGAAAGTGGACAGCAGTGGTGTGTCTTTGACCGTCCATAGTCTATTAACAGCTTTTTAAAATGGTTTTAGATTCTGTTCTGGGATGACTGCTATTCATGCTTTAGCACAAGACTAGATTGCAGCAGTGGCAAAAAGTGCTACTTAATGTCAGGAAGGTACTTAAAGTTGTCTTCCCCTGAATTCAGAGGATGATCACAGAGTTCCATGTAGACTGATATTGAATGCCCAGAAGGAATTAAATGTTTCTTTATGGTTATAGTACTTCCTTTTCAGATCAGTACTGCGCATATATTTTTGTCCAAGGTTTTGTTTTAGTCCTGTGCCCCATTTTTTAGATGGAGTAAAGAAATGGTGATGCTTGCTAGTGTTATTTTAATAATGTTTTTTTCTTACAGTGGCTAAAGGGGGTGGTGTCCAGTTCAAAAGATTAGTAGTAAAAGAACCAACAGGTTGAGAAAGAGAGACCATAGTGACCCATCTGTCTTACTGAGACCTCAACGTATCCGGTTAAGTGAGAAGTCGCCTTGTCTACCTTCAGTCACAATTTGCATCCATGTCCCTACCTTTTTGGAGGCACCGCTTGAGGGGATCCCCTGTCAGGTAGTCAGTCAGGCTTACAGGGAAGTGAGCAGCATGTCTGTGATAGGTGCTCATCCTAAGGCACCTGCACAAGCATTTGACCGTAACACATTTTTGTTGCACCATTGGATGCTTTCTTTTCCCAGATATCCCATCCATTCTTTTGTAGGACACACTCCCTGGCAGCATTATGATGCTCTTCCAGCGTCCATGATCTCCTCACCTCTTTTGGATGCAGATCAAGTTGTGCCTGGTATGTGCTGAGGTGGGTCTGGTAGGTGTGGTAAATGAGGAAAGGAGCTGGTGGTAGGTGATGGTCAGCCATTGGGGGCTGCTTTAGATGTCTTTACAATTAGCCCTCATAGCTATTAATTGTCAGACCTATATTAAGTGTAACATGAACATCCTGAATCAAGTAGAGGACAAAGATAAACAATTAGTAGGTTTACAGATAGTCTGAGTTGGAGGGCACACCATAAAATGTGGTTATGGCAATACATGCTTGCAGTAGAAATGTAGCAACAGACAAAGTAGTAAGAAAATGTTCATGGCTAAGAATCCAGGCTTTACCATGTAAACTCACTGGAGCAGCTGATGTTCATCGTGCATACAGCTGCAGTCATAACAGATGGGTTCTCCTGCCGTCAGGCGGGTCCTCGGTTGGCCGAATTCCAAAGTCTTGGTCCAGCGTCGGTTGTCGTCGCTTCTTCCCTGACGTCAGTGCGACAGGGGTATAAAAGAACCAGCCGACGCCATTTTCTTCAGTTTTTCTTGCCCCAGATGTCAGGTGTCCCCAGCAAGAAGGCAATACATAAAATTATGTAATAATGCAATGCAATATAATCAAAGACCAGTAGTTGCAAGCAAATACACCATAAAAGAAGACCCCTAGAGGGAAGGAGGAGGAAACCTGGACTGCAGCTGTATTAGCACTCGAACATCTACATTTATGGTAGGTACAAAACTGTACTATGTTCATCGTGCATACAGCTGCAGTCATAACAGATGGGCAGAATCCCACAGCTAAGAAAGGGGTGGTAGGCACTAGGTGGAGCTAGGAGGAGCCAAAATGCCCTGCAAGACTGCAGTGGTAAAACCTGCTCTAGATTTGGAGTATAATGGTAGGTTGTAGTGCTTAGAGAAGGTATGCACAGAACTCCAAGTGGCTGCTTCTAAAATATCCTTGGTAGGAACTCCTCTGAGGAAGGCTGCAGAGGTGGCTGTGGCCCTGGTAGAATGAGTTCTAATGCCTGTAGGTACAGTTTCGCCATGAAAGGAATAGCAAAAGCGTATGCAGTGGGCTATCCACTTTAAGATTGTCTGTTTGGATATTGACTTTCCTTGAGCTCCTACCGCATAGGTCACAAAAAGCTGTTCTGATTTTCTGAAAGGCTTTGTTCTGTCCAAATAATAATGCAGTTGTCTGTGGATGTCCAAGGAATGCAGTAATCTCTCCCCTTTGTTTTGAGGATTAGGATAAAATGTAGGTAAATGTATGGCCTGATTTAAAGCTACCCTGGATACCACTTTAGGCATAAAAGACGGGTTGGTACGTAATGAAACTCTGTCCTGATGGAAGATGATAAAAGGCTGGACAGCCATAAGAGCCTGTAGTTCTGAAACTCTATGAGCTGAAGTGATAGCCAGAAGGAAAGCTGTTTTCCAGGACAAATATTGTAAATCTGATGAGGCAGCTCGCTCAAAAGGAGGCAAAGTCAGTTTTTCCAGAATGAAATTAAGATCCCAAGCAGGCATTGGTTGTTTTCTTGGAGGTCTTAAATTTTTAGCCCCTCTGAGGAACTGTCTTAATAGAGGGTGAGAGAATAAAGGTGGATCAGTGCTGTATTCTGCAGAAATGGCTGAGGCATGGATTTTGATGGAGGAGAACGAAAGTCCGCTGCTTAGCAGTTCAGCCAAATATTGTAGTATTTGAGGTAAATTCAGTTTTCCAGGGCACTGGCCCTTTTTCTCATTCCAAACACAAAAACGTTTCCATTTTGCAGAGTAAGCTTTTCTAGCTGATGGCCTTCTGGCCTCCAAAATGACATCCTGCACCTACTTGGAGAGCAGGGCCTGCTGCGATGCTAAGGAATCTTCCATGAGGCTACATTAAGTGTTTTCAGCTGACTGTGAAGAGTTTTGAAGCTGTGCTGAGTCAGAAGAAGAGGCATTAGAGGCAGGGTCCATGGTGGGGAATGATTCAGGCTCCTCAGGAGTGGGTACCAGTGTTGCCTTGGCCAGTCCGGAGCAATAAGGATCATCTTTGGTCTGTCTGCTCTGGTCTTCAATAGGAATTTGGGCAGCAGAGGAAGTGGTGGGAAGGCATATAAACTGTCATTGATGTCCAACTGAAAGAGAGAGGGTCCACTCTCCAGGCCTTTGGATGGAAGATCCTTGAGCAGAATTTTGTCAATTGATGATTTTTGTGGGAGGCAAAGAGATCTATGTCTGGCCTTCCCCATGCTTGGATTATTTCTGTAAAAATTTTTGGATGCAGCTTCCATTCGTGTGGATCTGTCACATTCCTGCTTAGGCTGTCTGCCAGCGTGTTTTCCTTGCCTGGAAGTACTGTGCTTGTAGTTCCATTTGTAAATCCATGGCCATGTTCCAAAGTGACATGGCCAGTCTGCATAGGGGATAAGAATGTGTTCCTCCCTGCTTGTTTATGTACCACATAACTGTGGTGTTGTCTGTTCTTATCAATAGCTGACCTGGTTGTAGAAGGTCCTTGAAAGCTGTAATAGCATTTATCACTGCTAGCATTTATTTTTGATTGATGTGAAGGTGCTTTTCTTTTTGGGTCCATTTGCCCTGAATGCACCAGTCTGTCATGTGCGCCCCTCAGGCGTAGTCCGAGGCGTCTGTTGTGATGACTTGACTTGCTTGAGGCTTGCTGAATGGAAGACCTGTGTTTGTTTGGCATGCTTGAGCCCACCACAGAAATTCCTTTTGCAGACATGGAATTAGTGGTATTATTGTTTCCAAACTGCGGCTGTGTTGAGACCATATGTTTTTTAGGTACCATTGTAGTTTTCTCATATGCAGCTTTGCACATGGGATTAGTAAGATGCAAGATGCCATGAATCCCAGAGCCTGCAGGATTTTCCTTGCAGTCAGCCTGGTGCAATTTGCCAGTGTTCTGAAATATTGAATTAGTTGCCCCTGCTTTTCTGATGTGAGGTAGGCCATCTGGGTGTTTGTGTCTAAATTGGCACCCAGGAAAATTATCTTCCGAGAGGGTATTAGTCTTGATTTCTCTTTGTTGACTGTGTATCCTAGAGAGTTTAATAATATTATTACATAAGCCAGATGTTTCAGAAGAATGTGCTTGCTGTCCGCTTGGATCAGGCAGTCGTCCAAATAAGGGTATATTTGTATCCCTTGAAGTCTGCAGTAGGCAATTACTGATGCCAGGCATTTCGTGAATACTCTGGGCGCAGTAGATAAGCCAAAGGGCAATGCAGAGAATTGATAATGGGTTGAACCTGCAAGAAATCTGAGGTATCTTCTGCAATTTTGTCTGATTGGGACATGCAGGTATGCCTCCTTGAGATCCAATGTTACCAGCCAAGACTCCTTGCCCAGCATGGGAAGAAGTTGCTGTAGAGTGAGCATCTTGAATTTTGGTACGAGTAGGAATGTGTTTAGGATGGAAATATCCAAAATAGGTCTCCAATCTTTTCCCTTCCTTGGCACCAGAAATAGTCTGGAATAAAAACCTTGACCTTGTTCGTGTGTAGGTACCTCTTGAATAGCTTTCATGTTTATAAGATCTGAAATTTGTTTTTGTGCCTCTGCCCTTTGATTGTGTGGCAGGTTTGGCATGCCTTTCATTTTTGGAAGGGTATGAAAATGGAATTTGTAGCCTCTGTTTATAATATTCAGGATCCATTTGTCCTTTGTGACAATATGCCAATTTTTTGAGAATAGTGCCAGCTTTCCTCCTAAGGGGGCTGCCATTTGAGACCTGGTTGGCATGCAAAGGGGAAAGTCATTGGTTTTGCTTTCTGAAAGATTGCGAGTTGTTCTCACCACCTCTTTGTGTAGGAGCTTGCCATTGTCTGCCTCTGTACGAGCCTTGTGTTTGTCCCCTGCCCCTTGGGCGCCTGTATCTGCCTCTTTGGGGTCTGTCTGTGGCAGGAAAGGACCAGTTTTTGGAAGGCTAATTTCTACTAAAACGTGGGGGTTGAACCTGCATAAATTCTTTCACAGTTTGCATTGATTTAGCCTTTTCCTCTATTTTCCGTAATACTTCCTCAGCATTTGCCCCAAATAGTACATCCTTTTGAAGAGGGGCGTCTAGTAATTTAGCTTTGACATGATCAAGCAAGGTTTGTTCCTTGAGCCAGGCATGCCTACGTATGACTGAGCCTGTAACAGCAGCTCTACATGAGGCCTCTAGAGCATCAAAACCGCATTGTAAGGTATGTTTACCCACTTGTTCTGCACTATGCATCAAATCTTGTAACTCCTTCATGTCTGGTTGTTCAGGTTGTGACATTTTACTTTTCAACTGAGATAACAGAAACTGTTGGTATTTTAGCATATGAAACTGACAGTTTAAGGCCCTCATGGATAAGGTAGCCGAGGTATATACCTTTTTTCCCCACCTTTCTAAGGATCTGGAATCTCTCTCGGAAGGCGATGGGTTTTTGGCAATGGAGGCCTTAACTCCCTTGGGCCCCTGTGAGATGGTTTCTAGGTCAGCAGCATGGCTTTTGTATAGAAATTGGTGTGAGTCAGGAACCCTGTAGTACCTGTCAGGCTTAACTGGAGCTGAAGGAAGAGAGTCCGGGTTAAGACAGGCCTCCGAATAAACATCGTCTAGGATGTCCAGGACAGGAGGTATAGCCAGAGGCCTGTGCTGGGGTAACAAAAGAAATTCCCTGAGCCTTTTCTTGGAATCTGAATAATCCTGTCCTTCCCAGTGGAAGTGTTCCCTTAAGGTATGCAGAGTTTCACCAAATGAGTAATCCTCAGGGGGTGATGCAGAAGGAATAGATTCCTCTGCATCAGAGTCTTCAAAAGGGGAGTAAGACTGTTCCTGATAATCAGAGTGCTCTGAAATAATGGAGCCCTGATCAGAGGAGGGGGAATCTTCCTCCACTCTGGGTCTTTTGTCCGGAGGTGGCTGAGAACCTCTGATTAGAGTAATTAAATCCTCAGCCATTTTAAGCATCTGTTTCTTAGGCATGGGGCCTGGAGATGGGCCCTGTGTAGCTGGTCTCTTACGGTGCATGGTAGTTTTGACTTGGTGAAAGCCTTGATGGAGAAAGAAGAGGAAGGTCTGAAGACACCTTGAGTGGAGGTGGACCTGTCCACATTCTGTGTTTCAACGCCAAGCGTGGCTTCGGTATCTGTAGTCAGGGTGTGGGCCGAGGAGCCTGCGACCTCGGGTACAGGAGACACCGCCAAAGATGTGTCATCGGTAATCAGGGGCTGCGTAGGCCTGCGACATTTTCAATGGCAGGGTCAGGAATTCTCTGACTCTAGGAAAAGGCTTCGTACCTTCCTCAAGCTTCCTCAGCACAGACCTTTGGCTATTCCACCTGTTATGGATGTTTTGGATGATGTTTTCTCTGACTCCAGTGCTAACCCCGATTCTCTCCCTCCTGCTCTTGTCAAGCCGGACAGATATTATAGGGTCCCTGACACTCACAAGCACCTCTTTAAGGCCCACTCTGTGGATCTAGAAACTATTTCACAGGGCCCCAAGGGAGTGGCTGCATCCTCTGCCAGCGGACAGAGAAGCAAGGTCCCTGGAGAGATGGGGTAAAAAAGTATACACCTCTACTACCCTAGCCATGAGGTCACTTAATTGCCTTTTTCACATGTTTCAGTACCAAGATTTTCTCCTGGATGATTTACAGAAAAAGTTAGCCTCTCCTGAGCCTATTGATAAAAAGGCATTGCAGGATCATATACATAACACACAGCAGGTTAATAACCATTTTCTTCAGTGTGGTTATGATGCACTGGAAGCTTCATGTAGGGCAGCTATGACGGGGGCTGTGATACGTAGACATGCTTTGTTAAAGGATCAGTCTTTGCCCGACCATGTTAAAGTAAAGTTACTTGATGCACCTCTGGAAAAACAGAAGCTTTTTGGTGTAATGCACAAGATGTACTGAAATCCATAGAGGAAAAAGCAAAGTCAGTACAGACAGTCAAGGATTTCCTTCAGGTTCAGCCACCCAGATTCAGCAGAAACTGGCCCTCAAAGAATTGGTCCTTCCCCGGCTCAGACAAGTTTCAAAGGGGAAAACGCAGACATGCCCGAGGTAGAGGGCAATACAGAGGATCTTTCAGGGGCCGCCAATGGCAACCTCCAAATCAAAGAAGTGGCGCAGACAGTTCAGCTGCACCACAAGGGCAATCACAATGACTTGACTTTCGTACCGCCTACAAAGGTTCAAAGAGAAGCACCTTTGGGCGGAAAATTATCCTTATTCTCTCAAAACTGGCATATTTTAACCAAGGACAACTGGAATTCTGGATTTGATAGACAAAGGTTACAGATTCCACTTCCACACATTACCAATAAGACAAGGCATGCCAAACCTGCCACATCATCAAAGGGCAGAGGCGCTCACTCAAGTTTCCAAGCTGTTAAGTATAAAAGCAATAGAAAAGGTTCCTCCTCAGGAGCAAGGCCAGGGATTTTATTCAAGACTGTTCCTTGTTCCAAGAAAAGAAAACAAATGGAGACCCATACTGGACTTGTCAACTCTAAACACTTTTCTCATGGTGCCAAAGTTCAAAAAGCTGACGTTGCAGCAACTCCTTCCCATGTTAGGCAAGGGGTCTTGGCTGGTCACTCTGGACCTCAAGGAGGCATACCTGCATGTCCCAATCAGACAAAGCTGCAGAAGATACCTCAGATTTCTTGCAGGGACAGAGCATTATCAATTCTCAGCATTGCCGTTTGGCTTATCTATTGCGCCCAGAGTGTTCACAAAATGCCTGGCATCAGTAGTGGCACACTGCAGACTGCAGGGGATTCAAATATACCCCTACCTGGACGACTGCCTCATACAAGCAGACAACAAACAAACCTTAAAAGAAAATTTGGACTATGTAATGCATCTACTGCAAGCCTTGGGATACACAGTCAACATTCAGAAGTCAAAACTACTGCCATCCCAGCAGATTATCTTCCTAGGAGCCAAGCTGGACACAGAAAACCAAATGGCCTACCTCACAGAGGAAAAACAGCAGCAGTTACCAGAGTACTTCAAAGGCCTAGCAAAACTCTCCCAGCTGACTGCAAGGAAAATCCTGCAGGCCCTGGGGTTCATGGCATCTTGCATCCTTCTGATACCTTTGGCAAGACTTCATATGAGAAAGCTGCAATGGTATTTAAAAAACGTATGGTCTCAACACAGCCAAAGCCTAGAGGACATAATCCCACTTATTCCATGTCTGCAAAAGGAATTTTTATGGTGGGCCCAAGCCAGTCAGCTAAACCAAGGCATGTCTTTCAACAACAGACCTCAAGCAGGCCAAATGATTACAACAGACGCCTCAGACCATGGATGGGGGGCGCACATGGAGGGCAGATGCATTCAAGGTCTTTGGACGCCAAAGGAAAGACATCTGCACATAAACCAAAAGGAGATGTTGGCAGTGATACATGCAATCGAAACTTTCGAAAAATCACTACAACAAGGGCGTTTGCTAATAAGGACAGACAACACCACGGTCATGTGGTACATAAACAAGCAGGGAAGCACTCATTCTTATCCCCTCTGCAGACTAACAATGCTTCTCTGGGAAAAATCTCTGAGCCTGAAGATACATTTGCAAGCCCAGTTTGTACCAGGCAAGGACAATGTACTGGCGGACAAGCTGAGCAGAAACTTTATGCATCCACACGAATGGATGCTGCACCCTCACATTTTCTCTCAACTGACAAAGACATGGGGAAGGCCAGATGTAGACCTTTTTGCTTCCCACTCAAATCATCACCTGGAAAAGTTCTGCACAAGGACTCACCATCCTCTAGCCTGGAAAACGGATGTTCTCTCCTTCAGCTAGAATTCTCTAAAAATTTATGCATTCCCTCCTCTGCCTCTGCTGACCAAGGTGATACTGAAGATCAAAGCAGAACAACCAACAGGCATCTTGATAGCTCCGGACTGGCCAAGGCAACACTGGTATCCATTGCTATTGACCATAACTCGGACCAAGCCATGGCCTCTGACCCTATGGCCCCTGCTCTTAACACAACACAATTACAGGATTGTACATCAAGACCTGCAAACATTACATCTGACAGCCTGGAGGCTACCTTGATTTCTCCATCTTACTCTCTTTCCAAATCAGTTCAAGAGATCTTGCTAGAAGCATGCAGACCTTCCACCAGAAAAACCTATTCAGCCAAGTGGAAGAGATTCAGCATCTGGAATGCCAACAGAGGTCAGGACACAGCATTACCGAGTATACCTCAGATATTAGAATATTTGGCAAAACTATTTCATACTGGACTCTCATACTCTTCAATAAAGATTCATGCCTCGGCAATCTCAGCAAAATACAACTGTGACCCTCCAGTGTTTTCACATCCTCTGCTAAGACAGTTTCTAAGAGGGATAAAGAATATCAAACCTCCCAGAAAACAGCCAATACCTGCATGGGACCTCAATTATGTGTTGGAAAAATTAACTCTTCCTCCATTTGAACCAGCAGCAACTTCAGAAATGCAATTTCTTTCATGGAAGATGGTCTTCTTATTGGCAGTCACATCTGCAAGAAGAGTTTCGGAGATACAGGCACTCATGGCAGTGCCTCCCTTCCTCATTTTCCATCAAGACAGAGTTTCTCTAAGAACAAATCCTACATTCATGCCAAAAGTTATTTCAAGGGTGTCTCTAAATCAAGCTATTCACCTGCCTACGTTCTTCCCCAATCCTCAAAATAGGGGGGAAAACTTCTGCATACTTTGGACATACACAGACAACTACGTTACTACTTGGACAGAACTAAGGCCACCAGAAAGTCTGACCAACTGCTTGTAGCCTATGCTGCTGGAGTACAAGGAAAAGCAATCTCCAAACAGACAATTTCAAAATGGATTGGACATTGCATCAGATTCTGCTATTCATTCCATGGAAAAGGTGTGCCAGCCAATATTAGGCCACATTCCACCAGAGCTTTAGCCACTTCCACAGCTTTCCTAAGAGGAGTGGCAACAAAGGACATTTTAGAGGCTGCTACATGGAGCTCCATGCATACATTTACCAAGCACTACAACCTGCCTTTATACTCCAGATCCCGAGCAGGCTTTGCTTCGGCAGTCCTGCAGGGGATTTTAGCTACACCATCATTGTCATAGATCCATCCACCCCCAGCTTGGCTATGGTATTCAACCCATATGTTATGACTGCAGTTGCATTCTTGAAGGACATAGTACAGTTTTGTACCTACCATAAATGTAGATGTCCGATAGATATGCAACTGCAGTCATTCCACCCTCCTACCCCTCTGTATCCTTCTTTTTTGGGTCCCTACCCCTTTTCCCATTAGCTGGGGGTATTCCTATGGTGTATACGTTTATTACTGATGTCCTTCAAGAATGCAACTGCAGTCATAACATGTGGGTTGTCCTGCCTCAGGCAGCCCTCGGTCGGCCGGATTCCAAAGTCTGGGTCCGACTTCGGCTGATGTCGCATTTCTCTCCGTCAGTGCGGCTGGAGTACATAAGCATCAGCCGACGCCATTTTCTTCAGTCTTTCTTGCCATGCGGTGCCCGAAGCAGAAGCGGTTCGCAAGTGCCGGTCGGTCAGCTCCTATACTCTTCGAATCCGAAGTCATCAAAAAACTAAGTACCCCGTTGGGGACCTTTTTCTTGCCTCAGCCGATGTCAGAAATTACTGAAAAAGTTAATAATTGTCTGTCTTGTGGTAAACAAATACCTCATAAGGATTTCCACTCTTACAGTCTCCCTTGCCTTGGCCCAGACCACGATGTCTCGGCCTGTGTCGCCTGTGCTCGCTTCAACAAGCGCACTCAGGCGCCGGGCGGAGTTCGCTGAAGACTTTTTCGGCGAAAAATTTGCGTATACAATGCCGTCGGAGCTTCCGACATCGCAAGCTAAAGCGAAAAGACCGGGACCGACATCCTCGGCCCGCGTCTACCTCCGACTCCACGCCAAAACCTACCGCGAGTGCTCCGGTTCCCGCTGAGACGGTTTTTCCACCGCTCCGAACCGAAGACACCGCAATACCGACGACTCCGATTCCAGATACCGCTCCGCCAGTTATAGATTTTCCTCCGGATACTGAAACCGAGGAAATGCCAGAGACCATTGCTGTAGATAAGGTCACTCCTGCACGTGGAGCTGCCAGGCCTGCTATGGCCATGTCTATTAAGGCCTACACTCGGGCTAAGGCAGCCAGCAAGACTTAAGCACCTTACAGCAAAAACCTTGCCTCAAACTACTCCTGAAAAACAAATCATGTCTATGGCTGCAGACTTAATTTCCATGATTAGAGGTTCACAGGCCCATCCTGAGAGAGCATCCCAGCCTCCTCCAGATAAGAGGCCCCGGGTTGATCCCTCTGAACCTATCCCTACAGATGAAGACTCTGAGGACTCTATCCACTCCGAGGGACAGGAAGACCTCTTTCAGACCTATGATGACTCTGATGCAGAGGATTCCATCCCTTCGGTCTCCCCGCCTGAGGATGTTTCTTTTGGGGAAGTTCTGCATACCATGAGGGAACATTTTAAGTGGCAAGGCCAAGGATATTCTGATTCCAGAAAGCGCCTTCGAACCTTCCTTAAAAAGCCCCAGCACAGGCCCCTAGCTATTTCTCCTGTGCTTGATGTTTTGGATGATCTATATTCTGACTCCAGTGTTACCCCTGATTCCCTTCCTCCTGCACCAGCCAAACCAGACAGATATTACAGGGTCCCAGACACACATTCCCATTTGTTCAGGGCCCATAATATGGATTTAGAAACTATTTCTCAGGGACCTAAAGGTGTTTCAGCTTCCACTTCTAAAAATCCCTTGCCTTCCAACAGGGAAGCTAGGTCATTAGAGAGATGGGTGAAAAAGGTGTACACCTCCACCACTTTATCTATGAGAGCTTTGAATTGCCTTTTTCATATGTTACAATATCAGGATTACCTGTTAGATGATTTACAGAAAACTTTGGCCTCTCCTGACCCTTTAGACAGGAAGTCTTTGCAGGAAGCTGTACATAACTCACAGCAAGTCAGCAATCACTTTCGGCAGTGTGGATATGATGCATTGGAAGCTTCATGTAGGGCAGCTATGACAGGGGCAGTCATTCGTAGACATGTATGGTTAAAAGAACAACCTTTACCAGATCAGGTTAAGGCAAAACTTCTGGATGCACCCTTGGAAAAGAACAAGCTTTTTGGTGCTAATGCTAAAGATGTGTTTAAGTCCATCGAGGAAAACGCAAAATCAGTTCAGACGGTCAAACATTTCCTCCAGGTTCAGCCCCCCAGATTCAGCAGGAATTGGCCTTCAAAGAACTGGTCCTTTCCTAACCCTGAAAAATTTCAAAGGGGTAAAAACAGGCATGGACGAGGAAGAGGACAATACAGAGGTTCTTACAGGGGACGACAGTGGCAGCCAGCAAGCCAAAGAAGTGACACAGGGGTCTCCCCCACCCCTCAGACACAATCTCAATGACTTTCCTCTACAACCGCCAACCAAGGAGCAAACAGAGGCACCCTTGGGTGGAAAATTATCTCTGTTTTCAGACAATTGGCACAGATTGACAAAAGACAAATGGATTTTGGACATTATAGACCAAGGTTACAGGTTCCATTTTCACCTTACCCAGAAAAAAGGGCATGCCAAACCTACCACAAAACCAGAGGGCAGAGGCTATCAAGCAAATTTCTCTTCTGGCTCAGATAAAGCAATAGAAAGAGTACCACAACAAGAACAAGGCCAGGGGTTCTACTCAAGACTGTTCCTTGTGCCAAGAAAAGAAACACAATGGAGACCAATACTGGACTTGTCCGCATTAAACACTTTTCTCATAGTACCAAAGTTCAAAATGCTGACTCTACAGCAACTCCTTCCCATGCTGGGCAAGGGGTCTTGGCTGATTACTCTGGACCTCAAGGAGGCATACCTGCATGTCCCTATCAGACACAGCTGCAGAAGATACCTCAGATTTCTTGCAGGGCCAGAGCATTATCAGTTCTCAGCATTGCCATTTGGCTTATCTACTGCGCCCAGAGTATTCACAAAATGCCTGGCTTCAGTAATTGCTCATTGCAGGCTCCAGGGGGATCCAAATTTACCCGTACCTGGACGACTGCCTTATACAAGCGTACGACAAACTAGTGTTGACAAAAAACCTGAACTATGTCATACAATTACTTCAGGCTGTGGGATACACAGTCAACTTTCAAAAGTCAAGACTTCAACCATCCCAGCAAATAACCTTCTTAGGAGCCAATCTGGACACAGCCTCTCAAATGGCTTACCTGACAGAAGACAAGCAAGAGAAGTTAACTCATTATTTCAAGGGTTTGGCAAAACTCACCCAGATAACTGCAAGGAGATTCCTACAGGCCCTGGGTTACATGGCATCCTGCATTCTCCTGGTTCCATTAGCAAGACTACACATGAAAACTTCAGTGGTACTTAAAAGTCTATGGTCTCAGCACAACAACAACTTAGAGGCAACCATACCGCTCATTCCATGCCTACAAAGGAATTCCTATGGTGGGCCTCGGTAAGCCAGGCAAACACAGGTATGTCATTCAAAAAACCTCAGATAACACAGACCATGACCACAGACGCCTCAGACATTGGATGGGGGGCGCATATGGAAGGCAGATGCATACAAGGACAATGGTCTCCAAAGGAAACACATCTGCATATAAACCAAAAAGAAATGCTGGCAGTAATGCATGCCATCGAGGCCTTTCGACAACAACTTCAACAAGGCCATTTACTGATACGGACAGACAACACCACTGTGATGTGGTACATAAACAAGCAAGGGGGCACCCATTCTTACCCCCTTTGCAGGCTGACAATGAATCTTTGGGAAAAATCACTGAGCCTGAACATACACCTACAATCCCAGTTTGTCCCAGGCAAAGACAATGTGCTGGCAGACAGCCTAAGCAGGAATTTCATAGATCCTCACGAATGGAGCTTACACCCAAGAATCTTCACACAACTCACCTCGATATGGGGAAGGCCAGAAGTAGACCTATTTGCCTCTCACCTCAACCATCATCTGCAAAAATTCTGTTCAAGGACATACCATCCACAAGCTTGGAAAATAGATGCTCTTTCATTCAACTGGAACTCCCTAAAAATATATGCATTCCCACCTCTGCCACTGATGACCACAGTGCTACTGAAGATCAAAGCAGAGAGACCCAAAGGGATCCTAATAGCTCCAGACTGGCCAAGACAACACTGGTACCCGCTACTACGGAGCATATGTCACAACAAGAAGTGGGTCCTTCCCCAATGGCACCTACTTTTGACTCAGCACAACTTCAAAACAGTGCATCCAAACCTTCAGACGCTGCAGCTAACAGCCTGGGAGATTCCATGAATACCCTCAATCTTTCTCTCTCCAAGGAAGTCCAGCGGATACTAACAGAAGCTCGAAGACCATCCACCAGAAAGGTTTATTTGGCAAAATGGAGGAGATTCAGCATTTGGAGCACCAGCAAAGGTCATGATGCATCACTATTGAACATCCCACTCATCCTGGAATATTTGGCAGATATGCTTCAGAATGGACTCTCATATTCTATCATAAAGATACATGCTTCAGCTATTTCAGCTAGATATAACACTGATCCACCTGTGTTCTCACATCCTTTGCTAAGGCAGTTCCTTAGGGGAATCACGAACATTAAGCCACCAAGAAGGGCTCCAGTGCCAGCTTGGGACCTCAACTTTGTTCTAGAAAAACTAACTCTACCTCCTTTTGAACCAGCAGCTTCAGTGGACTTACAATTCCTCTCATGGAAGACAGCTTTCCTGTTGGCAATTACCTCAGCAAGAAGGGTTTCGGAATTACAGGCCCTGCTGGCAATACCACCATTCATAATCTTTCACCGAGACAGTCTCTCCTTAAGAACCAACCCTACTTTTATGCCAAAAGTGGTATCTAGGGTTTCTTTAAATCAAGCTATTCATCTACCTGCTTTCTTCCCCAATCCTGAAAACAAAGGGGAAAGACTGTTACACACCTTGGACATTCACAGACAACTTCGCTACTACCTGGATAGAACCAAGACCAGTAGGAAGTCTGATCAACTTTTTGTAGTTTACGCCCCTGGAGTACAAGGAAAAGCAATTTCAAAACAGACTATTTCAAAATGGATTGGACATTGCATCAGATTTTGTTACTCCTTCCATGGGAAGACTGTTCCAGCCAATGTCAGACCACACTCCACCAGAGCTACAGCCACCTCTACAGCATTCTTAAGAGGGGTGCCTACAAAGGACATTCTAGAAGCTGCTACATGGAGCTCCGTGCATGCATTCTCCTAACACTACAATCTCCCTCTATACTCCAGATCCAGAGCAGGCTTTGCTTTGGCAGTCCTGCAGGGTTTGATTGCCACACCATCTCTTTCCTAGAGCATTCCTCCTCCCCCAGCTAAGCTATGGTATTCTACCCACATGTTATGACTGCAGTTGCATTCTTGAAGGACATAGTACAGTTTTGTACCTACCATAAATGTAGATGTCCGATAGATATGCAACTGCAGTCGGATTTTCCCTCCCTCCATACCCCTCTATGCCTTGGGTTCACTCCTATCCCTGTTCCTCTTAGCTGGGGATGTCTGTTATGGTGTATCTGTTTATTGCTTATTTATTTATTTGTTTGGAATCCTGTTTTTCACCTTCCAAATTGATTACAGCCTTCCTTGGAGGGCACCTGGCATCTGGGGCAAGAAACACTGAAGAAAATGGCATCGGCTGATGCTTATGTACTCCAGCCGCACTGACGTCGGAGAGAAATGCAACATCAGCCGATGTCGGACCCAGACTTTGGAATCCGGCTGACCGAGGGCTGCCTGAGGCAGGACAACCCACATGTTATGACTGCAGTTGCATATCTATCGGACATCTACATTTATGGTAGGTACAAAACTGTACTTTTCCATGAGACTGTTTAGTGCTGGCAGTGGAAATGAGTGCATGGCAGGCAATAGTATTGCCATGTGCAGTCATGCATGAATGGACTTATGATATTTTGTGAACTGCTGAACTGCTTAACGGTGTCCTTTGTCAGTGCTCCAGTTGATGTTTCTTTTTTTGTCCCAAAGTTCAGAGTTGACTAGGAGTGATCAGGATGGGAAGATGCTATCTGCCACTGGAGTTAATTTTTCTACCTCTCAGAGATCCTTCTGTAGGAACCAGAAGAGTGGAAGGCATCTGTTTTTCTCAAGTCACAGCAACCTTTCCAGGGCACCCTTAGTGACCCTGTGGGAGGGGGCAGCTACAGTGGACTGCCTACAGAGCTTTCTCAGCGAGGCCCTACCTGTACTTCTGAAGGATTCCCTGACTGCTGTACTTTGGAGGTGGCTGGGGTTGTCTGGCTGTCCATCCAAAAGTTTTGTTGGCCATCGCATCGGATTCGTGGTTGTTGAGTCATGTCCAGAGATTATGCAGATGTTCTTTGTGTTTCACTGTTGCAGTCATTACATTTAGGGTAATCTACTGGCAGGTTGCCCTCAGTCGGCCTGAATTCCAAAGTCTTGGGTCCTGCGTCGGTTGCTGTCTTCTCTTCCATGACGTCAGGTTGTCAGGGGTATAAAACATGTAGCCGACGCCATTTTCTCCAGTGTTTCTTGCCACACGGTGCCCGAAGCAGAAGCATTTCGCAAGTGCTGGTCGGCCGACTACTGAAATATTCGAGTTTGAGTTTCAGAACCGAAGTCTTCACTAAAGCTAAGTACCCCGTTGGGGAAACTTTTTTCTTGCTTTTTACCAATGTCAGAAAAAGTTTATAATTGTATTACTTGTGGGAAAGCAAACACCTCATAAGGATTTCCATTTATACTGTATTCCTTGTCTAGGCCCTGATCACAGCGTACCTGGCTGTCGGGTTTGTGCTAGATTTAACCAACGCGCTATTAAGCGTCAGTATATTTCTGCATCTAAGTATTTTGGTAACAAATTTAACTACACAGAAATGTCGTTGTATAGCAATCCGACTACCGGAGTACATAAAAAAACGCAAAGAAAAGGACAGCGAAAGGCAGTCGGGATCCAAAACTGATGAAGCTTCTCCTAAGCCAGTTGCCGGTTCGCCGGTACTCGGTGAGGTGCTTTCGCAGCCCCTGATGCCCACTACCTTCGAGTCACAGGTCTCTACCGACACCCATGTGGAGTCCGGCATGCCGCAAGATACTCAAGGTATTGGACCGACGGATGTATCTCCCTCTGATGGGTCCGGAGCCGCTGAGCAGGCACCGGCTTCTGAGGGTGTATTCAGACCTCAACATTTTTATATCAAACCGAAAGCTGCAAAACCCAAGGCAAAGACACCTTCTAAAACTAAAAAATCGACGCATGAGCCAGATGCACAGGCCTCTATGCCTAATAAACAGATGATCAAAATGGCTGAAGACCTCATTACCTTGATCAGGGGTACCCATCCCCCTCCAGATAAGAGGCCTAGGCAAGACACTGACTATGAATTTTCAGATCAGGTTTCTCGTTCTTCTGATCAGGAATTACTTTACCTCCCTATGAGGATTCTGATGCTGAGGAGTCTATTCCATCTGCATCTCCTCCTGAGGATTATTCATTTGGAGAAGCCTTGCATACTTGGAGGGAGCATTTTCACTGGGAGAGTCAAGACTTCTCTGAATCAAAAAAGAGGCTTAGGGATTTCCTTCTTCCTCAGTACAAACCTTTAGCTATTCCCCCTGTTTTACACATTGTAGATGATGTGTTTTCGGAGTCATGCCTGACTCCTTACCTCCGGCTCCCAGTAAGCCTGACTGATATTACAGGGTCCCTGACTCTCATAATTTTTTATTTAGAAACTCTGCTGCTGATCCTGAAACTATTTCACAGGGTCCAAATGGAGTTAAGGCCTCAACAGCAAAAAAACCCTACCCCCTCCGACAGACATTCAAGGGCACTGGACAGATGGGGAAAAAAGGTTTATACATCTGCACCCTTGGCAATCAGGGCCTTAAACTGTCAATTTCATATGCTTAAGTACCAACAACATGTAATGGGATTGCTAAAACAGAAAGTGATGATTTCAGAATGTGCAGAAAATAAGGAATTGAAGAAATTATTGCATGCAGCTGAACAAGTTGGAAAGTTGCAATGTGGTTTTGATTCCTTAGAGGCCTCTTGCAGGGCCGCAGTTACTGGATCTGTGATTAGGAGGCATGCCTGGTTAAAGGAACAAAATTTGCCTGATCGTGTTAAAGCTAAATTGCTAGTTGCACCTTTACAGCATGATTCTCTGTTTGGTATTAAGGCAGAAGAGGTTTTAAAGAAAATGGAAGACAAAGCTAAGTCTGCAAACTGTTAAATATTTCTTACAAGTGCACCCACCTAGATTCAGTAGACACTGGCTTATAAAAAAATGGTCCTTTCCTGTGTCAGACAGAGCTCAAAGGGGCAAATCCAGATGCCCTAAGGGTTCCAGGTACCAGGCTCAAGACGCATACAGGTCAAAGCAATGGGGCATATCCACCTCCAAATCTGGAGGAGATAAAGCGCAAACCTACAGAAAGCAATCCCAATGTCTTTCCTCTGCCTACAAAAAGCATTTATCTTTTGGCAGCACCCATAGGGGGAAAATTAGCACTTTTTGCTCAAAATTGGCAGTTAATAACCCAGGACAAGTGGGTACTAAACATCGTTTCACAGTGATGCAGATTCCATTTCCACACTCCGCCAATGACATATGGTTGGCCAGATCTGCCAAAAAACCAATGGGCAGAGGCACAAAAACAGGTTATGTCCCTCATGGATATGGGGGCCATTCAGACAGTTCCAGAACAGGAAAAAGGACAAGGTTTTTACTCAAGACTGTTCTTGGTACCCAGAAAGGACAAGGCCTGGCGGCCAATACCGGATTTAATGATTTTGAACACATACCTGGACATTCCAAAATTCAGAATGCTCACCTTGCAACAGCTTCTGCTCGTGCTGGGCAAGAATGCTTGGCTGGTGACTTTACACCTAAAAGAGGCATACCTGCATGTCCCAATAAGACCGTCGTGCAGAAGATACCTCAGATTCAAGGCAGGCTTAATGCATTACCAATTCTCTGCACTGCTCTTTGGCTCATCTACTGCACCCAGGGTCTTTACAAAGTGCCCGGCACCAGTAATTGCATTCTGCAGACAAAGAAGTATTCAAATATATCCTTACTTGGACGACTGTCTCATTCAAGCAGAGAACAAGGACACTCTTCTACGACACCTGGCATTTGTGAAAAGGCTTCTAACATGCCTAGGGTACAGAATAAACGAAATGAAATCAACTGGTACCCTCTCAAAAGATAACATTCCTGGGTTCAAGCTTGAATACAACTTCCCAGATGGCTTACCTCATGCCAGACAAAGGCAACTGACTACTTACGTCAAACTAATGGCAACAAAAACCCAGTATTCTGCAAGACAGATTCTGCAGGCTCTGGGCTTCATGGCATCCTGCATCCTACTAATTCCATATGCAAGACTACATATAAGGAAACTTCAATGGTACCTAAAAAGTTTATGGAGTCAACACTCACACAGTCAGGAAACAATGATTCCTCTCATCCCCTGCCTGCAACAGGAGTTTCTATGGTGGACAAAGGCCTATCACCAAAACATGGGATGGCCTTTCACTCTACCCCGTGCCAGCCAAACCTTAACAGACTCATCAGATTATGCCTGGGGGGGGCCCACATGGCAGGAAGATGCATTCAGGGCATATGGGCGCCAAATCAGATGCATCTACATATCAACCAGAAAGAGATGCTAGCTGTTCAAAATGCCTTAACAGCCTTCAAGGACTTGCTTCATTCAGGACAACACCACAGTCATGTGGTATATATACAAGCAAGGGGGCACACACTCTTACCCCCTTTGCGTATTAGCCATGGCACTGTGGGGCACAGCTTTGACCTACCAAATAAATCTTCAAGCTCAATTCCTGCCAGGGAAACAAAACACTCTGGCAGATGATTTAAGCAGAAACCTTATGGATTCTCACGAGTGGAAACTAAATCCACAAGTCTTCAGCATGATAGCAGAGAAATGGGGGAGCCCAGACCTAGACCTATTTGCCTCTCCTCAAAATTATCAACTGAAAAGATTCTGCACAAGGACTTATCACAGACAAGCATGGAAAGTGGGTGCCCTATCCTTCAGTTGGAAAAACCTATCAGTTTACGCCTTTCCTCCTCTGCCTCTTCTACCCAAGGTCCTCCTAAAAGTCAGACAAGAAGCCAGTTATTAATTGCCCCGGACTGGCCCCGCCAATACTGGTACCCAATCCTAAGGAACTTGTCTCAATACCCAGCTTGGACCTTGCCTCAAAAACCGCAACTATTGTCCCAGCAAAACAGTCAGATCCTGCACAATCAACTACAGACTCTGAACCTGGCAGCATGGCTAATCCAGTAATCATACAGACGACCCCTCTCAGTAAAGCTGTGATGGATGTCAATTTGGAAGCCAGAAGGCTTAGTACTAGAAAATCTTATGCTGACAAATGGAAGAGATTCTGTGCTTGGAATCAAGCACAAGGAACTGATGGAGCAGAACCACACATTCCTCAGATATTACAATACTTAACTGAGATGCTTGACAAACGCCTGTATTTTTCATCAATCAAAATCCATGCCGCTGCCATTTCGGCTCAGTACAATACAGAGCCACCAATCTTTTCTCATTCTTTACTAAAGCAGTATTTTAGAGGAGCCAAAAATTTAAGGCCTCCTAGAAGTTCACCATTACCTGCATGGGACCTCAATTATGTGTTGGAAAAACTCATCCTGCCTCCATTTGAACCAGCTGCTGCCGCTGATATAAAGTTCTTATCATGGAAAACAGTTCTGCTACTAGCAATTACTTCAGCAAGAAGAGTTTCAGACCTACAGGCCTTCATGGCTATAGAGCCTTTTATCATATTTTACCCAGACAGGGCATCTCTGAGGACAAATCCTACTTTTATGCCTAAGGTGGTTTCCATTGTGGCTCTTAGCCAAACAATTAATCTGCCAACCTTTTATCCAAATCCACAGAACAAGGGGGAGAGAATTCTGCATTCCGTGGATGTACACAGACAGCTAAGATTCTTCTTAAGCAGGACTAAAGCTCTAAGAAAAACTGAGCAATTACTAGTGTCATATGCTGCAGGATCAGAGGGCAAGGCTATTTCAAAGCAGACAGTTTCAAAGTGGATAAGCCACTGCATCCATTTCTGCTACGTAAACCATGGTAAACCTGTGCCCAGGAGCATTAGGTCTCATTCCACCAGAGCTGCAGCTACTTCAGTAGCCTTTCTAAGGGGAGTACCAACCAGAGACATTCTAGAGGCTGCTAACTGGAGTTCTGTTCACACCTTTACAAAGCATTATCATTTGCCTCTCTACTCTAAATCCAGAGCAGGCTTTGCCACTGCAGTTCTGCAGGGTCTTATAGCCGCTCCTAATGCTGTTTAGCTCCACACCGCCCCCCCCCCCCAACCATAGCTTTGGGATTCTACCCAAATGTAATGACTGCAACAGTGAAACACGAAGAACATAGTAAAGTTGTGTACACTTGCCGTAAATGTAGATGTTCGAGTGTATTCACTGTTGCAGTCCAGGTTACTCTCCCGCCATCCCCCCGTCATTCTGGAGTTTCTTTCCTTCTCTATCTTCTGCAACCTATGTGGTGTATTTGCTTGTAGATGAAGGTAAAGTTTATATTGATGCATGTATGTATTGTATATATATTTTTGCTTCCCTTTTGAGGGCACCTGACATCGGGTGCAAGAAAAACTAAAGAAAATGGCGTCGGCTGCATGTTTTATACCCCTGACGACCTGATGTCATGGAAAAGGAGACAGTAACCAACGCAGGACTCAAGACTTTGGAATTCAGGCTGACGGAGTGCAACCTGCCAGCAGATTACCCAAATGTAATGACTGCAACAGTGAATACACTCTAACATCTCCATTTATGGTAAGTGTACACAACTGTACTATGTCACTAACACCGTGGGTGATTAACTTCTAATTCCCTTCAGGCACCACTACTCAGAGGATGTGCTTTCAGTCCTGAGGGAGTTCAAGAAACCTACTACAAGAAAATCTTGCGTGGCTAAATGGGGAGATTTTCAAAATGGTATCTGGGATAAGGGCAAGGGTCCCTGCATCGCTGATCCCCCCCCCTGTTCTTGCCTGTGTGTGCCAACTAGTAAAGGGGGGACTTTTACTCTTCAGTGGAAGTCCACCTTTCAGCAATCTCAGCCTGCCTGCCACTAGACCCTCCCCTACTAGCCATTCTCTATGTGAAGCTACTCTTAAAAGGGGTCATGCACATCAGACCACAAAGAAACCCCACCACCCTGGGACTTGGACTTCATCCTGGAAACACTAACAAAGTCTCCATTTGAACCTGCTAGTATGGCTACTCTGCAAATGTGCACATAAAAGATAGGTCCTGTTAGTGGCCATAACTTCAGCCAGAAGGATGTCTGAATTACAGGCCCTAATAGCCTGCCTTTCATACACTACTTTCCACAAGGACAGGGTAACACTATAAACTAACCCTTCCTTTTTGCAGAAAGTGGTCCATGATCTGTCCTTAAACTAATCTATTAATCTACCCACTTTTTACCCCTCTCCCACCAGTGAAAGTGAACAAATACTCCACTCCCCTGGATGTACACAGACAGCTAAGGTTTTACCTAGACAACACAAAATCCATAAGAAAATCCAGTCAGCTCTTTGATGTTCGTGTTTCACTGTTACAGTCATCACATTAGGGTTATCTGCTTGCAGTAGCCCTCAGTCGGCCTGGTTAACAAAGTCTTGGGTTCTGCATCGGTTCCTGTCTCATCTTCCATGACATCAGGTAGTCAAGAGGTATAAAGCATGTAGTCGAAGCCATTACATCAGTCTTTCTTGCCGTGCAGTGCCCGAAGCAGAAGTTTGCAAATGCCAGTCGGCCGACTCCTGAAATTTTTGTTTTCGAGTTTCAGAACCGAAGTCTTCAACTAAGCTAAGTACCCATTGGGGAAACTTTTTCTTGCTCTAAACTGATGTCAGTAAAAGTCAAATATCTCAAAGATTTTCGTTCGTGCTGCATTCCTTGCTTAGGCCCTGACCACGACGTACCTCGCTGTTGGTTTTGTGCCTTATTTAAGCAACAAACTATTCGTCGGTTTATTTATGCTTCTAAATATTTTGGTACTCCGGTAAGCCACCCCGTATACTGATATTCTGAAAAAACGCGAAGATAAAGACAGAGAAGACAGGCCGCCGAGGTCCAAAACTGCCGACGACGCTTCTCCTAAGCCAGTTGCCAGTTCACTGGTACTCAGTGAGGCGCTTCCGCAACCCCTGATACCCACTACATGTTCATCGTGTTTCACTGTTGCAGTCATGACTGTAGGGTTCTCCTCTGCCAGCAGGCAGCCCCAGGTCGGCCAGAATCCCAAAGTCTGGGTCCTGTGTCGGCTGTTCAACCATGCTCCCTGACGTCAGAGCGCCAGGAGTACAAAGCTGACAGCCGACGCCATCTTCTCCAGTCTTTCTTGCCGTGCGGTGATAGCAGTTCGCATTTGCCGGTCGGCAGACTCCTGATGAATTTTACTAATATACTTCGGTCCGAAGACTTTCTTCTCCACTCAAAGCTAAGTACCCGTTGAAACTTTTTTCTTGCTCCACTCCGATGTCAGAAAAAGTTAATAATTGTATTTCATGTGGGAAGCAAATACCTCAAGGATTTTCATTCTTACTGTATTCCTTGCTTGGGCCCTGACCACGACGTAGCTAGTTGTCGGTTTTGTGCTAGATTCAATCAACGTACAATTAAGCGAAGGTACGATTTTGCTTTTCATTACTTCGGTAGGCGCTTTAACTACAAAATGTCGTCTGATACGATCCCGGCTACCGGAGTTCATAAATGTCGCAAGGATAAAGACAGGCCTCCGAGGTCCAAATCTGATGATAGTGCACAAACGGAGCCAGCTTCAGGTTCGGCCATCGTCAGTGAGGCGCTTTTGCAGCCCCTGTCGTCGGCCATTTCAGAACCGATGGCCGAAATGGACTCTCATGAGGAGCCAACCAGGCCTTTAAATATTTCTGTTGCAGGACCTTCGGACAATGCTCCTTCGGATTGGTCCGGAGCCGCTGTGCAGGTACCGGCTTCCGAAGGGGTTTTCAGGCCTACTCAGCTACTAATAAAGGCAAAGACAAAGGCAAAGACTCCTTCAAAATCAAAGACTTCTACAAAGGCTTCTTCTGAACCAGCTCCCAAGTCACAGAAGCAGTTACTCAAGATGGCGGAGGATTTACTTACTATGATTAGGGGTTCTCATCCCCCTCCAGACAAAAGGCCAAGGCAGGATGTTTCTTATGATTCCTCTGATCAGGCTTCTGTTTCCTCAGATGTTCTTCGTTCCACATTGCTGCAGTCCTTACTATTGGGTAGTCCGCTGTCCAGTCGGCCCGAATACCAGAGTATATGGCTGACGTCGGTCAGGGCGCATTAGACTGACGTCAGTACGTCAGGGTACTAATGCGCATGACCGACGTCATATCCTTAGTCTTTTTTGCCGCATGGTCCGATGCAGAAGCAGTTTTGCGAGTGCAGGTTGGCGTTCTGAAATATTTCCGAAACCGGAGTTTCAGACCGAATCAGAGTTGGCTAAGTACCCGTTGGGGAACATTTTGGTTTTCTTGCCTCAGTATTTAACCGGATGTCAGAAAAAGTGAATAACTGTATTTCTTGTGGGAAACAGATACCTCATAGGGATTACCATACCTTGTGTATACCTTGTTTAGGGCCTGAGCACGTCGTTGTTGGATGCCGCTCTTGTGCTAGGTTTAACAAACGCACTATTAAGAGGAGGTTAGACTGTGCCAGGTTAGTGTTTGGGAAGCGTTGCAATTATAAAATGCCGTCGGATGCTCCGGCGCCGCTTCGTCAAGAAGCGCAAGGACAAAACAGCGAAGCCTAGGGTTGATGAACCGGCAGTCCCGGACGTCGGTTCTTTAGAAGGCTCAGTGGAGCCAGAGGTTTTGCCAGGAGTTTCTATGGAGTCTCAGGCAGAAACTTTACTGTTACAGGATGTGCCTTCTCAGGAGGTAGGCCAGGCTGAGGGGGCTTCTCAGGTAACTGTTCTTCCCTCTCTTCCCAAGGTAGTTAGAGCCTCTCCTTCTGTTGCCAAAACTTCTTTGAGAGGTAGGCCAAGTTCAGCTTCAGTGGGGGCTTCTCCTAGCATTTCGGGTTCTGTACCTAAGAAACATATGCTTAAAATGGCAGAAGATTTGATTACTATGATTAGAGGTTCTATGTCCCCTCCTGATAAGAGGCCTAGGGTGGAACCGGAGTTTGATAGTTTTGAACAGTGTTCAGAGGTTTCTGAGTCTTCTGCGGAAGATTTGCAGGAGTATCCTCCTTATTCTGATTCTGATGTGGATGATTCCACTCCTACAGCTTCTCCTCCTGAGGATTTCTCATTTTCAGAGACTCTGCATTCCATGAGGGAGCACTTTAAATGGGAAGGCCAGGATTACTCTGATTCAGGAAAAGGCTTAGGGAATTCTTGTTTTACCCCAGCATAGGCCCTTAGCTATACCTCCTGTGTTGAATGTGGTGGAAGATGTTTTGCAGAGGCTTCCCTGAACCCTGACTCTTTGCCTCCTGCTCCTGTTAAACCTGATAGGTACTATAGGGTGCCCAAGCTCATAAGTATTTGTTTGAGTCCTAGGGCGGACCCAGAAACTGTTTCTCAGGGGCCTAAAGGTGTTAAGGCCTCTGTGGTTAAAAATCCTGTTCCCACTGATAAAGAGGCAAGGGCTTTGGATAGGTGGGGAAAGAAAGTGTATACTTCTTCCACTCTAGCCATGAGAGCGTTGAATTGTCAGTTTCACATGCTAAAATATCAAAATTATCTCCTTTCACAATTGAAATCTAAGGTGGATGCTTTGGCGGAAGGTATTGAGTGTAAAGAGTTGCTGGATTTGGTTCATGTGTCTGAACAAGTGGGTAAGCATTCTTTGCAATGTGGTTTTGATGCTGTACAGGCCTCCTCGAGGGTGGCTGCCACTAGTTCTGTTCTTCGCAGGCATGCCTGGTTGAGGATCAGAAGTTAGCTGAGCATGTTAAGACAAGGATTTTGGATCCGCCTTTAGAGTCTGATGTGTTATTTGGTTAGCCTGTGGAAGCAGTTTTAAAGAAAATGGAGGACAAAGCTAAGTCTATGCAAACTGTTAAAGATTTTTGCAGGTGCAGCCACCGAAGTTTAGTAGAAATTGGCCTGCTAAGGGGTGGACATATCCTGCTTATGATTCCCAGTCTAGGGGTAGGTCTAGACGTGGTAGGGGCAGAGCTCAAGGTTCTTTTAGGCCTAGAACAGGGAGTTCACCTGCTCAGACTTCTGGTGAGGGCAGGGGTCAGTCCTTTCGTAAACAGACCCAATGACCTGCCTTTTCAGCTGCCAGTAGATTCTCGTCTGGCAGCTCTTTTGGGAGGAAGACTGTGTCTTTTCAAAGAAAATTGGGATTTAATTACTCAAGACAGATGGGTGTTGGATATCATTCACCACGGTTACAGGTTTTATTTCCATACATTGCCCCCTTTCAAAGGCATGCCAGACGTTCCTCCTCCACAAAGAAAAGAGGCTCACAAGCAAATTTCTCAGTTACTCCAGATGGGGGCCATTCAGCCAGTCCCTGTATCAGAAAGGGGCCTAGGATTTTATTCTCGCCTGTTCCTAGTACCAAAGAAGGGGAACACGTGGAGACCAATTTTGGATTTATCTCTCCTCAACATTTATCTGGACATTCCCAAGTTCAAGATGTTGACGTTACAACAGCTTTTACCTCTGCTGGGCAAAGATCACTGGATGGTAACTTTAGATCTCAAGGAAGCTTACCTTCATGTGCCTATAAGGCTAAGTTGCAGGAAGTATCTGCGGTTTCGAGCTGGAAATTCTCATTATCAGTTCTCTGCATTGCCCTTTGGCTTATCTACTGCCCAGAGTATTCACAAAGGTTCTGGCTCCAGTGATAGCTTACTTCAGGCTACAAGGAATTCAAATCTATCCTTACTTGGACGACTGCCTGATTCTGGCTCAAGAAAAGGAAGACCTTCTACAGCATCTGGAATATGTTATAGCAGTGCTAAGATGCCTAGGGTATTCTGTGAGCGAAATAAAGTCCAGTCTAGTACCCTCTCAAGACATGTGCTTTCTGGGTGTGAGACTGAATACAGCAGCCCAGATGGCCTTTTTAACCCCGGACAAACAAAAGAGTCTATCACTTTACTTCCATCAACTATCTCATCAGTCCGTGCTGACTGCAAGGACAGTCCTTCAAGCATTAGGGTTCATGGCATCTTGTATTCTGGTGCTTCCCAATGCCAAACTGCATATGAGGAAGCTACAATGGTATCTCAAAATGTATGGACACAGCACTGCCAGGATTTGGACACTGTCATTCAAATAATACCTTGCCTTCAAAAAGAATTTTTGTGGTGGGCTCAGGAATGTCACCTAAACAAGGGACTCTCTGTGACCCGGCCAGAGGCGAGTCAGATTTTAACGACAGATGCCTCGGACATTGCTTGGGAGCTCATCTAAATGGAAAGTGGATACAAGACAAGTGGCCTGCCAGACTACAGCATCTACATATCAACATGAAGGAGATGTTAGCAGTCCAGTTTGCATTAATGGCTTTCAAGGAGTTACTTCTTCCAGGGCAGGTGTTGATTCTAACAGACAACACAACTGTCATGTGGTACATCAACAAGCAAGGGGAACACATTCTTATCCTCTATGCAGGCAAGCAATGATTTTATGGGAGACTGCGCTAAGCTTGCAACTAACTCTTCAGGCAAGGTTTCTGCCAGGAGCACAGAACTCCTTAGCAGATGTGTTAAGCAGACAAATCATGGATCCCCACAGTGGAAACTGGATCTTCATGTATTTCAGAAATTGACAGTGTCATGGGAACTCCAGACATAGATCTGTTCGCTTCTCCACTAAACCACCAGCTGCCAAAGTTTTGCACAAAGGGGTTTCATCACACAGCTTGGAAAGTGGATGCTCTGTCTTTCAGTTGGAAAAACCTTCATGTGTATGCCTTTCCACCTCTGCCTCTTCTTCCAAAGGTGCTATTAAAAGTCAGACAAGACAACCCAAGGATGATTTTGATAGCTCCAGATTGGCCTCGGCAACACTGGTACCCACTACTAAGGAGTCTGGTAAGGAAGCCTCCATGGCCTTTACCTTTGATTCCTCATCTGTTATCTCAGAAGGACGGTCATCTGCTCAATGTCAAGCTTCACTCTCTTCATCTAACAGCCTGGCATATTCTGTGTTGAAACACAGCAGGTCTCAACTTCCTCAACAAGTTTTAAATGTGATTATGGAAGCTAGAAGACCTAGTACAAGGAAAGTGTCAGAAAAATGGAAGAGATTTTTATTTTGGAGTACAGCAAAGAATTTGGAGATTTCTGAGCCTAATTTGAGTGTGGCTCTTCAATATCTTACTGAGTTATTGGACAAAGGTTTGTCCTTCTCTTCCATTAAGATTCATGCTGCAGCAATTTCAGCTCACTATGATTGTGACCCACCATTGTTTTCGCATCCTTTGTTCAAGCAGTTTCTTAGAGGGGCAAAGAATATAAGACCCCCGTAGAGCTCCTACTCCTGCTTGGGATCTCAATTTTGTGTTGGAAAAACTTACTCTACAACCTTTTGAGCCTGCGGCTACTGCTGAATTGAAATACTTGTCATGGAAGACTGCTTTTCTGTTGGCTATTACTTCTGCAAGAAGGGTGTCTGAGTTGCAGGCCCTTATGGCAGTAGAGCCCTTTTGATTTTCCATAAGGATAGGGTATCATTACGTACTAATCCTTCCTTTATGCCTAAGGTGGTTTCTAGTGTGGCTTTAAACCAAACTATTCATTTGCCTACTTTTATGCAGACCCCCAAAATAAAGGGAAAAGATTTTGCACACTTTAGATGTACACAGGCAATTGCGTTATTATTTAAGCAGGACTAAGGATTTTAGGCAGTCTCAGCAGTTGTTTGTTTCTTTTGCTTTGAGTTCGCAGGGCAAGCCTGTGTCAAAACAAACTATTTCTAGGTGGATTGGGTTTTGCATTGCATTTTGTTATTCCCATCATGGCAAGGAGATTCCAGCTGGGATTAGGCCTCATTCCACTAGGGCTACTGCCACTTCAACAGCATTTCTAAGGGGTGGCAACTAAGGATATTTTGGAGGCAGCTACTTGGAGTTCAGTGCATACTTTCTCTAAGCATTATCACCTTCCTATCTACTCTAAGTCTAGGGCTGGTTTTGCCACAGCTGTTTTGCAAGGCATGTTGTCAGCTCCTACTTCTTTATGATTTGCCAGCCTCCCTTACCTCTGCTTTGGGATTCTACCCAATAGTAAGGACTGCAGCAATGTGGAGCGAAGAACATAGTACAGTTTTGTACCTACCATAAATGTAGATGTTCGAGGATCCACATTGCTGCAGTCAATTTACCTCCCTCCTTCCCCTCTGTGTTTAGGGGTGGTTGTGTAGGTGAGGTTATATGTTGATATTTTTGTATATATTTTTGTATATATTGTACATATTTTTGGTGCAGGTATTTTGGGCCTTGTCTTTTTAGGGTCTTCTGACATCTGGGGCAAGAAAAGACTGAGGATATGACGTCGGTCATGCGCATTAGTACCCTGACGTACTGACGTCAGTCTAATGCGCCCTGACCGACGTCAGCCATATACTCTGGTATTCGGGCCGACTGGACAGCGGACTACCCAATAGTAAGGACTGCAGCAATGTGGATCCTCGAACATCTACATTTATGGTAGGTACAAAACTGTACTTTTCTTCTTCTGATCAGGAATATTCTTTCCCTCCTTATGAGGATTCTGATGCTGAAGAATCCATTCCTTCAGCTTCTCCCCCTGAGGATTTCTCTTTTGGGGAAACTTTGCATGAAATGAGGGAACATTTCCACTGGGAAGGACAGGAGTATTCGGAATCCAAGAAAAGGCTGTGGGAATTTCTTCTTCTTCCCCAACATAGACCCCTGACTATTCCTCCTATTTTGGATATTGTGGATGATGCCTTTTTGGAGGCTAACTTAACCCCTGACTCTTTTCCTCCTGCTCCTGTGAAGCCTGATAGATATTACAGGGTTCCTGATTCCCATCAGTTGTTAAACAAGAACCCTTCTGCTGACCCTGAAACCATTTCTCAGGGTCCTAAGGGAGCTAAAGCCACTTCTGCCAAAAATCCTACTCCTACTGAAAAGGATTCTCTATCTTTAGATAGATGGGGCTAAAGGTGTACACTTCTTCCACTTTGTCCATTAGGGCTTTAAACTGTCAGTTTCATATGTTTAAATACCAGCAATTTCTATTGTCTGTCTTAAAACAAAAGCTTACTTCCATTTCTGCCTGTGCAGAGAATAAGGAATTACATGACTTATTACATGCCACTGAACAAGTTGAGAAGCATGGTTTACACTGTGGATTTGATGCCCTGGAGGCTTCTTGTAGGGCTGCGGCCTCTGGCACAGTCATTAGGAGGCATGCATGGGTAAAGGAACAAAATTTGCCTGAACAGGTAAAGGCAAAATTATTGGATGCTCCTGTTCATCCTAATGTTTTGTTTGGATCGAAAGCTGAAGAGGTGATTAAAAAGATGGAGGATAAGGTGAAATCAATGCAAACAGTTAAAGATTTCTTACAAGTACAGCCTCCTAGATTTAGCAGGAATTGGCCTTCAAAAAATTGGTCCTTTCCCACTTCAGACAGGCCTCAGAAGGGTAGATACAGACGTTCCAGAGGGAGGCCTCAATCACAAGCTGCTTATAGACCAAGACAGTGGACTGCTTCCACCCCTAGGGGAGGAGAGGACAGGTCACAATCTCAAAGGAAACAAACTCAATGACTCCCTCTGTGGGGCTACAGGAACTTCTTCCCTGGAAGCCCCTCTCGGAGGAAAACTCTCTCTTTTTTATCAAAATTGGACTCAAATAACCCAAGACAAATGGATTTTGGATGTGGTTTTAAGAGGTTACAAATTCCATTTTCATACCTTGCCAAGGCCAAGCGGGTGGCCAGACCTTCCAAAACTTCAATGGATGGAGGCCTTAAACCAGGTGGAAGCTCTTTTGGCTATGAATGCCATAGAACTGGTTCCTCTTTAAGAGATGGGAAAAGGGTTTTATTCAAGGCTCTTTCTAGTCCCAAGGAAGCAAAACTCATGGAGACCCATTCTGGATCTGTCGGTCTTGAACACCTTTCTAGAGGTTCCAAAATTCAAGATGCTTACTCTACAGCAGCTACTTCCAGTGCTGTCCAAGAATGCATGGATGGTAACTTTGGATTTAAAGGAGGCATATTTACACATTCCCATCAGGCAGGATCGCAGAAAATACCCCAGGTTCAAAGCCGGATCGAGGCACTTTCAATTCTCTGCGCTGCCCTTTGGATTATCTACTGCGCCCAGGGTCTTCACCAAATGCCTGGCTCCAGTAGTAGCTTACTGCAGACTAAAGGGAATTCAAATTTACCCTTATCTGGACGATTGTCTCATTCAGGCAGACAGCAAGGATGTCTTACTCCAGCATCTAGAATTTGTACAGAACCTCCTCAAGTTCCTGGGATTCTCTGTAAACATAAAAAAGTCAAATTTAACACCATCGCAACAGATAACTTTTCTGGGTGCACTTCTAAACACCACAACCCAGATGGCATTTCTGACATCCGAAAAACAGTTACAGCTGGCTTCAACTTTCAGAACTTTGGCAACTTTAACTCCTCTATCTGCAAGCTTTGGGTTGCATGGCCTCCTGCATCCTTCTCGTGCCATATGCAAGACTACACATGAGGAAAATACAGTGGTACCTAAAAAGTGTATGGTCTCAGCATTGCCACAGTTTAGACATACTGATATCCGTTCTTCCTTGCCTTCAAAAGGAATTTCTTTGGTGGTCCAGGGCATGTGCTCTAAACAAAGGGAAGCCCTTCCGTCTGCCTCCTGCCTCTCAGATTCTAACCACAGACGCCTCTGATTATGCTTGGGGAGCCCATTTTTAGGGCAATTGTTTGCAGGGCCTTTGGACAAAGGATCAGAAGCACCTGCATATCATTTTAAAGGAAATGTTAGCCGTTCAGAAAGCTCTATTGGCCTTCAGGAATCTCAGACAACACCACAGTTATGTGGTACATAAACAAGCAAGGGGGATCTCATTCCTACCCCCTTTGCAGACTAGCCATGGATCTATGGGACACAGCTCTATCTTGCAATCTGGATCTTCAGGCTCAGTTTCTACCCGGGAAACAAAACTTCCTGGCAGACAGTCTGAGCAGACATCTTTCGGATCCACACGAGTGGATGCTGGACACCAAAATATTCAAGATGATAACAGCAGTCTGGGGATGTCCTCACATAGACCTCTTTGCATCCCATCTCAATCATCAGCTACAGACTTTTTGCACCAGGATTTTCCACACAGAAGCTTGGAGAGTGGACGCCCTGTCATTCAGTTGGAGGAACCTCTCGGGATATGTCTTTCCGCCTCTCCCTCTTCTTCCACGGGTTTTATTGAAGATAAAACAGGACAAGCCCAATATGATCATCTTGCTGGCTCCAAATTGGCCTCGGCAGTTTTGGTATCCAAGTCTAAAAAACCTATGCCTGGAGCCCCCTTGGATTTTACCTCAGTCTCTGAACCTTCTGTCTCAACATCAGGGTCAGGTTCTACACTCTCATGTCAGAACTCTGTCTGGCGGCCTGATTAATCCAGGGCCTTTAATTTCTTCTTTACTGCCCAAGCAGGTTATGGATGTCGTATTAGAGGCCAGACGTCCTAGCACTAGAAAATCTTATGCAGGAAAATGGAAAAGATTTTGTTCCTGGATGCAGGCTCAGGATTCTGATCCTCTTCTTCCCAACATTACTTTAATTTTACTTTACTTGACAGATCTCTTACATAAGGGTCTCTGTTTCTCTTCCATTAAAATACATGCCTCTGCTATTTCTGCTCATTATAATACAGACCCTCCCATATTTTCCCACCAGCTCATGCAACAGTTTCTCAGAGGAGCTAAGAACTTAAGACCTCCTAGATCTCCTCCTTTTCCTGCTTGGGATCTCAGCTATGTTTTGGAAACACTAACCTTGCCTCCTTTTGAGCCTGCTGCTTCTTCTGACATCAAGTTTTTATCTTGGAAGACAAGCCATCCTGTTATCCCTAACCTCTGCCAGGAGGGTTTCAGAGTTACAAGCTCTTAATGGCTGTGGAACCTTATATTATTTTTCTTCAAGACAGGGTATCTTTGAGGACTAATCCTACCTTCATGCCTAAGGTGGTTTCCAAAGTGGCTTTAAATCAAACTGTACACTTGCCAAACTTTTTCCCCACCCCTCAAAATAAAGGGGAAAGGATCTTACATTCCTTGGATGTACACAGCTACGTTTTTACCTGAACAGAACTAAGGGCATCAGAAAATCAGAGCAATTGTTTGTTTCTTATGCTTCCAGTTCCCAAGGTAAAGCCATTTCAAAACAGACCATTTCTAAATGGATTGCTCATGGAATCAGATTTTGTTATTCTCACCATGGAAAGCAAATCCCAGGGAGTATACGGACTCATTCCACCAGAGCTGCTGCCACTTCTGCGGCCTTCCTCAGGGGAGTTCCTACCAAGGATATTTTGGAAGCTGCAACTTGGAGTTCAGTGCATACAGTGCATACATTTTCTAAGCACTACAATCTACCTCTCTAAGTCTAGGGCAGGCTTTGCCTCTGCAGTCTTGCAGTGCCTTTTAGCTGCCCCTTCCTCTTTATGACCACCTCCGTTTCTTTCAGCTTTGGGATTCTACCCTACAGTCATGACTGCAACAGTGAAACACGTTGAACATAGTACAGTTGTGTACACCTACCATAAATGTAGATGTTCGAGTGTCTTCACTGTTGCGGTCTGGGTTTCCCTCCCTCCTGTCCCCTCTTATTTTTACTTTTGTGTATTTCCTTTTTTCACCATTCTTCTGAGGTGTATTTGCAAAAGTTATGGGACCTTTTTCATTTTGGGACTCGACATCTGGGGCAAGAAAAACTGGAGAAGATGGCGTCGGCTGTCAGCTTTGTACTTATGGCGCTCTGACGTCAGGGAGCATGGTTGAACAGCCGACGCCGGACCCAGACTTTGGAATTTTGGCCGACCTGGGGCTGCCTGCTGGCAGGGGAGAACCCTACAGTCATGACTGCAACAGTGAAGACACTCTAACATCTACATTTATGGTAGGTGTACACAACTGTACTTTCTGATTCGCAGGCCTCTACTAAGACCCATTCCGAGTCCGGTATGCAGCAAATACTTCAACTATGGAACCCGCGGATGTCTCTCCCTTGGATGGGTCTGGAGCTGCTGTGCAGGCACTAGTTTCTGAGGGTGTATTCAGGCCTACAGACATGCATATTAAATCAAATCGACACCTCCTTCATTACTAAGGCCTGAATCTCGATCCATGTCTAAATAACCGATGCCCAGGCCACATGCTCAGGCCCCTATGCCTAAAAAACAAATGATAAAAATGGCTGAAGATCTAATAACTCTAATCAGGGGTAGTCAACCCCCCCCCCCCCCAAGATGCCTAGGCCTGAGCTTGATTTTTCATAGATTATAGGTGAATCTTCTGATCAGGATTCTGTTTCTTCTGACTCTTATGACCTGGATTTGTCCTTGCCTACTTATGAGTATTCAGATGCAGAGGATTCTATTCCCTCTGCTTCCCCTCCTGAGGATTTTTCTTTTGGGGAAACTTTACATACTTTAATGGAGCATTTTCACTGGAAAAGCTAGGAATTTTCTGATTAAAAAAAAAAAAGAGGCTTAGGGATTTCCTCCTTCTACCTCAGCATAGGCCTTGGGCTATACCTCCTGTACTATACATTGTTGATGTTTTCTCGAAATCCAGTTTGGCCCCTGATTCCCTGCCTCTTGCTCCTAGTAAACCTGACAGATATTACAGGGCTCCTGTGTCCCACAAATTCCTTTTCAAAAATCCTGTTGCAGATCGAGTATATTTCTCAGGGGCCCAAGGGCATTAAGGCTTCTACTGATAAAAATTCTACTGCTTCTGATAGAGACTCCAAGGCGCTGGATAGATGGGGTAAAAAGGTTTATACTTCAGCAACCTTGGCAATCAGAGCTTTAAATTGCCAATTTCATATGTTAAAATATCAGCAACGTGTCATTGGACTGCTTAAACAGAAAGTGATGTTGATTCCTGACTGTGTGTTAAATAAAGATTTACAGGACTTAATGCATTCTGCTGAACAAGTTGGAAAACATACTTTGCAATGTGGTTTTGATTCTTTAGAGGCCTCTTGCAGGGCCGCTGCTACTGGATCTGTGATTAGAAGGCATGCTTGGCTTAAGGAGCCATCTTTGCCTGATCATGTTAAAGCTAAATTGTTGGATGCTCCTTTAACTCAGGACCACCTATTTGGCAACAAGGCTGAAGAAGTTCTTAAAAAGATGGAAGATCAAGCTAAATCTATGCAAATTGTTTTTTTTACAAGTGCAACCGCCTAGATTTAGTAGGCACTTGTCTACTAAGAATTGGTCCTTTCCAGTTCCTTCCAGGTCTTCTCAAGCCAAACCCAGACACAGCAAAAACCCCAGGTTTCACTCCCAGGGGGCTCTCAGAACTAAGCAGTGGGGGGGCCTCCACTTCCAAATCTGGAAATAACAAGACCCACCCGCCTATGGTAAAAAGTCCCAATGACTTTCTTTAAGCACTTACCTTTTGACTCCCCTTTGGAGAGAAAGATTGCTCTTCATACAAAGAACTGGGAACTCATAACCCAGGACAAATGGTTTTTAAATAGTGTCCCAGGGATACAGACTTCATTTCCACACGTTGCCAACACCAAATGGGTGTCCAGACCTGCCCCCGAATCAGTGGGCAGAGGCTCAAAAACAAGTACTTTCCCTCTTAAGCATGGGGGCTATTCGTCTGGTACCAGAAGAGGAAAAGGGGCAATGTTTCTACTCCAAACTTTTTCTGGTACCCAGAAAAGACTAATCATGGCGTCCAATCCTGGACCTATATACTCTAAACACCTTTCTGGAGATTCCAAAATTCAAGATGCTGACTCTTCACCAATTACTTTCATTGCTAGGCAAAGACATCTGGTTGACAACACTAGGTTTAAAAGAAGCATACCTGAACATCCCAATCAGGGAGTCTTGCAGAAGATACCTACGCTTCAAAGCAGGCTACACGCATTATCAGTTCTCTGCACCGCCCTTTGGCTTGTCTACTGCACCCAAGCTATTCACAAATTGTCTGGCTCCAGTTATTGCATTTTGCAGGCAAAGTAGTATTCAAATATACCCATACCTGGACGATTGTCTAATTCAGGCAGAAAGTCAGGGCATACTTTTGAATCATCTGGCGTTTGTAAAAAGGGTTCTAACTTGTCTGGGTACACCATAAATGAAAAGAAATCACAACTGGTACCCTGTCAACAAATTACATACCTGGGAGCAAGCTTGAATACAACTTCCCAGATGGCTTATCTCACGCCAAAAAAGCAAATTCATTTGGTAACCTATTTCAAACAAGTGGCCACAAAAACCCTGCTATCTGCAAGACAAATACTGCAAGCCTTGGGGTTCATGGCCTCCTGCATTTTTCTAATTCCATATGCAAGACTGCATATGAGGAAACTACAGTGGTTTCTAAAAAGCCTATGGAGTCAACATTCTCACAGCCTAGAAACAATGATTCCTATCATACCTTGCCTATGCCTAGAGTTCCTCTGGTGGGCAGAGGCCTGCCACTAAAACAAGGGGCTACCATTCACACTACCGCCTGCCGCCCAAACCCTAACAACAGATGCATCAGATTATGCATGGGGGGCTCACCTGGCACGGAAGTGCATTCAGGGCAAATGGAACCCAAGTCAAATGCACCTACATATCAATCAAAAAGAAATGTTCGCTGTACAGAATGCTACACTTAGAAACCAAAGAACAAAAAGTGCCAGTAATCCACACAGCAACACAAAGTTTTAGTTTTAGCGCTTTCAATCTCTCTTATTCTGTGACCTTCTTCAGAAAATGCTTTTTCATTATATTTACTTCCTTTTATATTCTTCCACAGGAAATGACATTTTGATGACATAATCAATGCATATGTTAACCATATATATAAAACAAATATTTTCATATTTAAAACAACTTTTATGTTGTTAACTTAGTACATTTATAATGATATTGAATATAAATGATTAAATTATCTGTATGTTAAAAAACATTTTATATTGATCATTTCATTTAATCCGGGAAGTTTATCTGCCCCTAAATATAATTGCCAATATGCTTCCTTGCATTCTAGGATGTTATTTAAATCTCCACCAAAAATGACTTTATCTACGTTGTCTAAAACAAAAAATTTAAATTTCTTGAATTCTTTACAAATGCTAGAATGTCTAAAAAGAGCATTAGATCTGTCACTTTTTTTTTGATCGCCAAATTATGTTCATAAATACGCTTTTTTTCGTCTTACCTATGTAGTAATGTTTACATGTCACACAACTTGCTACATAAACTATCAATTCACTATTACAATTAAAATAGTTTTTTGCCCAAAGTGTTTCATTAAACTGCCCTAAAGTGACAAAAGATGTATTACTGATGAACCTACACTGCCTACAACTGTTGCAGCTGTAGGTACCTTTTTTGATGGAACATGCTCTAGAAAATTTCTTAGAATCTTCATTAAATTCTAACATACTCTTGATGTTTGCATTTCTTTTATATGTGAATTTTGGGCCAAAACCCAAAATATCCACTAATTCTTTGTTTCCCAAAATGATCTTCCAATTTTCTGTTATAACATTCTTGATTTCCCACATTTCGTCTACTATAGGTATCGGAAAAGATGTTCTATATTCATTTTTGTTTTTGTTTTCTGTATTGAAAACATGTTCAGACATCACACATGCTTCTACCAAGATGTCTGTTGAATGCAATATTGGCTTGGCTACATTTTTTCTCAAAAGTATAACTTCCTTCTCTATTTTTTTTTTATTTTTTTTTTTTATTTATTTATTTTTTAATCCACTTTTTGTCATAACCCCGTTTTTGGAACAGTTTTCTCAGGATTTTGCCTTCTTCTGTGAACGTTTCATCATTAGATGTTAACCTACTTAACCTTATATACTGTCCTTTAATGACACCCTTTTTCATGCGTGTCGGATGTAAGCTGTCATTATATAGGTATTGATTAGCAAAATAAGGTTTTCTATAAATCCTACTTGTGAAGACCTTACTTTCAATATTGATTTCTATATTGATGTCTAGAAAATTGACTACTTTGCCAAATTCCCCGACTTTGAAATACAAAAATGAAGTAGTGGTATTCAAATCTTCCACAAATTTTTCAAATTCTATCTGATCTCCAGACCATAAAAAAATCAAATCATCTATAAACCTATGATAGATTTTGACTTTATGAAAGTCTTGATGATTCTCTAAGTGCCTTTGCTCCCAATTTGCCATGACAATGTTAGCAAAAGCAGGAGCTACCCTTGCACCCATTGCCACTCCTGAGATTTGTTGATACATTTTCTTGTTGAAAACAAAAGAATTGTTTTCTAACACTAGTTCCATAAGGCTACAACAAGTGTTTGTTTCGGTTCCTGATAATCTTGAACTTTTATTTAAATATTCTCTCATGTATTCTATACCTATATCTTGGTCTATAGATGTGTACAAACTCTTGACGTCTAGAGTTCCAAAGAATAACTGTGTTCCATCAATTGTATAATTTCTAAAAAATTTCTAGTAAATGCCAGGAATCTCTAAGTTAATATTTGGACTTCTGGACTATCGGATTCAATATTTTGTCCAACCATATAGAAATATTTTCCGTTTTAGACCACCTTGCTGAAATAATCGGCCTAAATGGTATAATATTATTGGTTTCCTGAATTTTTGGAATTACAAATAAATTTGGCATTCTAGGTTCTTCAACTAACATAAATTCATAGCTATTACCATCTAGTTCTCCTTGACTGAACATATCGAACAAAAAACTACTTATCCTGGTATACTTTGTTTTTACGAAATCTGTATTGATTATTTTGTATGTTTTCATATCCGATAAGGAAGTTTCTATATTATTTTCATAATCTTCCTTATTCATGATGAATATCTTGCCCCCTTAATCTGCTCTCATTATTCTGATACTTCTATCATTGCTTAAACTTTTTAAAGCTTTAAGCTCATTCTCAGACAAGTTTCTTTCATATATATTAGATTTGATTTTTCTAAACTCACTTTCACAGGAATTTTGAAAAACCTGTAAAGTGTTCAGTAAAGTGGGGTTATACATACTTGGTTTTTTGATGCTGTTGTTCTCTATAACATCAAACTGTGCTATATCATGCATGATGTAATTTAAATTCATTTTTCTCAGGTATAACCTGAAATCTATCAATAACTTTCCAATATTAAACTTGTTAGAAGGAATGAATGAAAAGCCCTTCAAGACCTTTTTAACTTCCTCTGACAATGCAAATTTTGAAACATTTAGAATGTCCACCTCAAAACAATCCATTTTGGGTGGATTTACCACCTCCTCTTGTTTTTGCCTTTCGACTTGAACTTTTTTTGAGTGGCATTGTACCACTTTGTAGTCCGTTTGTTTGAATTGTTGTTCCCCATAAAAGGACTTTCTGTATTAACGGCAGATGTACTTGCCACTTCAGCATATGTTGTACCGTTATTATTGCTCAGATTATTAACTGTACTCACTGGAATGTTTTGTACAACATTATTGTTACTTTCAAAATTTGTTGCTTCATTTGCCAGTTCATTTGTTCTTACTAAATCGGTTGTTTGTTGTAAACCTTGATTGGACCCACTACCAACCAATTTCATGTTTACACTTTTGTTGTCTGAAGACCTTTTAGAATTTTCAGTACCAACATTGTCATTTACGATATATGCTTTGTTGCTATTGTAAGCAAAAATGTCTCTTTTTAACTTGTGCTGCTTTCTAGATACAATGGAGGCTTTTTGTCTTTCTGCCTTAACCTCAACCCCGTTGTATAGTTTTAAAAAACTTTTAAAAGATACATGGCTTTTGATTTTGTGATCCAAAGTCTTAATGACTTCTTATAACTTTTCTAATTCGTTCTTGTAATACTCAGTCAACAAAGTCATCATTTGTATTCCGGTGTCATTGTATAGCTTAATTAAACCCAAGCACAATTTATCACCTGGCGTTACACAATTTGGAAATTTCGCAGTGCATAACCCCTGTGGTACTACCCGGCATTTAATGCATTCTTCTAAATACTGTATCTCTAAATGTAAAGATACATGCTTTAAAACAACTCTTTCCATGTCATAAATTGATTTATGACAGTTCACATAATCCAAGGTGTCAGTACTTACATTGTTCGTGACTGTGATGTTCTCGACATCAGCAAAAGGATTGATGTTCTCTTTCGATACATATCTCCAAACATCTCCTTCTTTCTCCACTGTTCCTGCCATTTCATTGATGTTATTGAGTTCAGTGAACTCAGACACAAATCCTCCATTAATGCGAACGCCAACGCCATCACTTACAGAGTTCACGTCTCCACGCCCAACTCCATCACATGATGAATTTGAGACGCTCTAATTGGTTGTTCTTTGTCTTCATTTCTGACAAACATTCTTTTAATACACTGGAAATTATGTTCTGAATGTCCAACTTGGAGAATACTTATCACTCTCCCGTATCCACCACTTCTTCTCCTATGGAATAAGTGGATAAATTGAGTAACACATCCTGTGTTGAACTCTCCATTGCCATGTAACAATACTGGAACTTCAAATAACGATAAAAACTGAAACTGCACCACGAATGATACACTTAGAAACCAAAGAACAAAAAGTGCCAGTAATCCACACAGCAACACGAAGTTAAAGTTTTAGCGCTTTCAATCACTTTTATTCTGTGACCTTCTTCAGAAAATGCTTTTTCATTATATTTACTTCCTTTTATATTCTTCCACAGGAAATGACATTTTGATGACATAATCAATGCATATGTTAACCATATATATAAAACAAATATTTTCATATTTAAAACCACTTTTATGTTGTTAACTTTAGTACATTTTTAATGATATTGAATATAAATGATTAAATTATCTGTATGTTAAAAAAACATTTTATATTGATCATTTCATTTAATCCGGGAAGTTTATCTGCCCCTAAATATAATTGCCAATATGCTTCCTTGCATTCTAGGATGTTCTTTAAATCTCCACCAAAAATGACTTTATCTACGTTGTCTAAAACAAAAAATTCAAATTTCTTGAATTCTTTACAAATGCTAGAATGTCTAAAAAGAGCATTAGATCTGTCACTTTTTTTGATCGCCAAATTATGTTCATAAATGCGCCTTTTCAGGCTTCTTTTTGTCTTACCTATGTAGTAATGTTTACGTCACACAACTTGCTACATAAACTATCAATTCACTATTACAATTAAAATAGTTTTTTGCCCAAAGTGTTTCATTAAACTGCCCTAAAGTGATAAAAGATGTATTACTGATGAACCTACACTGCCTACAATTGTTGCAGCTGTAGGTACCTTTTTTGATGGAACATGCTCTAGAAAATTTCTTAGAATTTTCATGGAATTCTAACATACTTTTGATGTTCAAATTTCTTTTGTATGTGAATTTTGGGCTAAAACCCAAAATATCCACTAATTCTTTGTTTCCCAAAATGATCTTCCAATTTGCTGTTATAACATTCTTGATTTCCCACATTTCGTCTACTATAGGTATCGGAAAAGATGTTCTATATTCATTTTTGTTTTTGTTTTCTGTATTGAAAACATGTTCAGACATCACACATGCTTCTACCAAAGATGTCTGTTGAATGCAATATTGGCTTGGCTACATTTTTCTCAAAAGTATAACTTCCTTCTCTATTTTTTTAATCCACTTTTTGTCATAACCCCGTTTTTGGAACAGTTTTCTCAGGATTTTGCCTTCTGTGAAAGTTTCATCATTAGATGTTAACCTACTTAACCTTATATACTGTCCTTTAATGACGTCCTTTTTCATGTGTGTCGGATGTAAGCTGTCATGTAGGTATTGATTAGCAAAATAAGGTTTTCTATAAATCCTACTTGTGAAGACCTTACTTTCAATATTAATTTCTATATTGATGTCTAGAAAATTGACTACTTTGCCAAATTCCCCGACTTTGAAATACAAAAATGAAGTAGTGGTAGTACCACAGGGGTTACGCACTGCGAAATTTCCAAATTGTGTAACGCTAGGTGATAAATTGTGCTTGGATTTAATTAAGCTATACAATGACACCGGAATACAAATGATGACTTTGTTGACTGAGTATTACAAGAACGAATTAGAAAAGTTAAAAGAAGTCATTATGACTTTAGATCACAAAATCAAAAGCCATGTATCTTTTAAAAGTTTTTCAAAACTATACAATGGGGTTGAGGCTAAGGCAGAAAGACAAAAAGCCTCCATTGTATTTAGAAAGCAGCACAAGTTAAAAAGAGACATTTTTGCTTATAATAGCAACAAAGCATATATCGTAAATGACGATGTTGGTACTGAAAATTCTAAAAGGACTTCAGACAACAAAAGTGTAAACATGAAATTGGTTGGTAGTGGGTCCAATCAAGGTTTACAACAAACAACTGATTTAGTAAGAACAAATGAACTGGCAAATGAAGCAACAAATTTTGAAAGTAACAATGTTGTACAAAACATTCCAGTGAGTACAGTTAATAATGTGAGCAATAATAACGGTACAACATATGCTGAAGTGGCAAGTACATCTGCCGTTAATACAGAAAGTCCTTTTTATGGGGAACAACAATTCAAACAAACGGACTACAAAGTGGTACAATGCCACTCAAAAAAAAGTTCAAGTCGAAAGGCAAAAACAAGAGGAGGTGGTAAATCCACCCAAAATGGATTGTTTTGAGGTGGGCATTCTAAATCTTTCAAAATTTGCATTGTCAGAGGAAGTTAAAAAGGTCTTGAAGGGCTTTTCATTCATTCCTTCTAACAAGTTTAATATTGGAAAGTTATTGATAGATTTCAGGTTATACCTGAGAAAATTGAATTTAAATTACATCATGCATGATATAGCACAGTTTGTTAGAGAACAACAGCATCAAAAAAACAAGTACGTATAACCCCCCTTTACTGAACACTTTACAGGTTTATCAAAATTCCTGTGAAAGTGAGTTTAGAAAAATCAAATCTAATATATATGAAAGAAACTTGTCTGAGAATGAGCTTAAAGCTTTAAAAAGTTTAAGCAATGATAGAAGTATCAGAATAATGAGAGCAGATAAAGGGGGCAAGATAGTCATCATGAATAAGGAAGATTATGAAAATAATATAGAAACTTCCTTATCAGATATGAAAACATACAAAATAATCAATACAGATTTCGTAAAAACAAAGTATACCGGGATAAGTAGTTCTTTGTTCGATATGTTCAGTCAAGGAGAACTAGATGGTAATAGCTATGAATTTATGTTAGTTGAAGAACCTAGAATGCCAAATTTATTTGTAATTCCAAAAATTCAGGAAACCAATAATATTATACCATTTAGGCCGATTATTTCAGCAAGGTGGTCTAAAACGGAAAATATTTCTATATGGTTGGACAAAATATTGAATCCGATAGTCCAGAAGTCCAAGTACTACCTTAGAGATTCCTGGCATTTACTAGAAATTTTTAGAAATTATACAATTGATGGAACACAATTATTCTTTGGAACTCTAGACGTCAAGAGTTTGTACACATCTATAGACCAAGATATAGGTATAGAATACATGAGAGAGTATTTAAATAAAAGTTCAAGATTATCAGGAACTGAAACAAACACTTGTTGTAGCCTTATGGAACTAGTGTTAGAAAACAATTTTTTTGTTTTCAACAAGAAAATATATCAGCAACTCTCAGGGGTGGCAATGGGTGCAAGAGTGGCTCCTGCTTTTGCTAACATTGTCATGGCAAATTGGGAGCAAAGCACTTAGAGAATCAAGACTTTCATAAAGTCAAAATCTATCGTAGGTTTATAGATGATTTAATTTTCCTATGGTCTGGAGACAAGACAGAATTTGAAAAATTTGTGGAAGATTTGAACACTACTACTTCTTTTTTGTATTTTAAAGTTGGAGAAATTGGCAAAACAGTCAATTTTCTAGATATCAATATAGAAATCAATATTGAAAGTAAGGTCTTCACAAGTAGGATTTATAGAAAACCTTATTTTGCTAATCAATACCTACATAATGACAGCTTACATCCGAGACACATGAAAAAGGGTGTCATTAAAGGACAGTATATAAGGTTAAGTAGGTTAACATCTAATGATGAAACTTTCACAGAAGAAGGCAAAATCCTGAGAAAACTGTTCCAAAAACGGGGTTATGACAAAAAGTGGATTAAAAAAATAGAGAAGGAAGTTATACTTTTGAGAAAAAATGTAGCCAAACCAATATTGCATTCAACAGACATCTTGGTAGAAGCGTGTGTGATGTCTGAACATGTTTTCAATACAGAAAACAAAAACAAAAATGAATATAGAACATCTTTTCCGATGCCTATAGTAGACGAAATGTTGGAAATCAAGAATGTTATAACAGAAAATTGGAAGATCATTTTGGGAAACAAAGAATTAGTGGATATTTTGGGTTTTAGCCCAAAATTCACATACAAAAGAAATTTGAACATCAAAAGTATGTTAGAATTCCATGAAGATTCTAAGAAATTTCCTAGAGCATGTTCCATCAAAAAAGGTACCTACAGCTGCAACAATTGTAGGCAGTGTAGGTTCATCAGTAATACATCTTTTGTCACTTTAGGGCAGTTTAATGAAACACTTTGGGCAAAAAACTATTTTAATTGTAATAGTGAATTGATAGTTTATGTAGCAAGTTGTGTGACATGTAAACATTACTACATAGGTAAGACAAAAAGAAGCCTGAAAAGGCGCATTTATGAACATAATTTGGCGATCAAAAAAAGTGACGGATCTAATGCTCTTTTTAGACATTCTAGCATTTGTAAAGAATTCAAGAAATTTGAATTTTTTGTTTTAGACAACGTAGATAAAGTGATTTTTGGTGGAGATTTAAATAACATCCTAGAATGCAAGGAAGCATATTGGCAATTATATTTAGGGGCAGATAAACTTCCCGGATTAAATGAAATGATCAATATAAAATGTTTTTTAACATACAGATAATTTAATCATTTATATTCAATATCATTATAAATGTACTAAGTTAACAACATAAAAGTTGTTTTAAATATGAAAATATTTGTTTTATATATATGGTTAACATATACATTGATTATGTCATCAAAATGTCATTTCCTGTGGAAGAATATAAAAGGAAGTAAATATAATGAAAAAGCATTTTCTGAAGAAGGTCACAGAATAAAAGTGATTGAAAGCGCTAAAACTTTAACTTCGTGTTGCTGTGTGGATTACTGGCACTTTTTGTTCTTTGGTTTCTAAGTGTATCATTCGTGGTGCAGTTTCAGTTTATATCGTTATTTGAAGTTCCTGTACAGAATGCTCTGACAGCCTTCTAGGACTACATGCTTCCAGGACAACTAATGGTAAAGACTGATCAACACCATGGTTATGTGGTACACATTCCTACCCCCTCTGCAGACTAGCTATGGCATTATGGAACACAGCCTTGAGCTGCCAAGTGCACCTACAAGCTCAATTCCTGCCAGGAAAATGAAATACACTGGCAGACGGACTAAGCAGAAACCTCATGGACCCACACGAGTGGAAACTGGAACCAAGGCTTTTCAACATGTTGACAAGCGAATGGGGGAGCCCAGATATAGATTTATTTGCCTCCCCCCAGAGCCACCAGTTGGACAAGTTTTGCACAAGGACTCCCCACAAACAAGCCTGGAAAGTGGATGCTCTGTCCTTCAGCTGGAAAAACCTATCGGTCTATGCTTTCCCTCTGCTCTCCAAAGTTCTACTAAAAGTCAAACAGGGCAAACCAAGGATGATCTTGATTGCTCCAGACTGGCTGTGCCAACACTTTGACCCCCTCCTGCACAGTGTGTAGCAGTTATCTCCATGGCATCTGCCTCAGACCCCTTCCCTGCTGTCTCAGCAGGAGAACCAAATTCTGCACCCTCAGCTTCAACATTTGAACCTTGCAGCCTGGCTAATCACTTAAATTCACCCTTATCATCCCTCAGCAAACATGTGATGGATGTCATCTTAGAGGCAAGGAGGTCTAGTACTAGAAAATCTTATGCTGAAAAATGGAAAAGATTCTGTGCCTGGAACCACTCTCAAGGGATGGAGCACAGCAGTGCCCAGTTTACCTCAGATTTTGCAGTACAGTACTTAACTGAGATGCTTCACAAGGACCGGTCTTTTTCCTCCATTAAAATCCACTCCTCAGCCATTTCAGCTCATTATAACACAGAACATCCCCTGTTCTCTCATTCTCTGCTCAAGCAGTACCTCAGAGGGGCCAAAAAAATTGAGACCCCTCAGGAGAGCTCCAACTCCTGCCTGGGACCTTAACTTTGTATTGGAGAAACTCACTCTACCTCCTTTCGAGCCACCTGCTGCTGCAGGCTTAAAATTTCTTTCTTGGAAAACTGCTTTCCTTTTAGCAATCACTTCAGCTAGAAGGATATCTTAATTACAGGCCCTTATGGCATTGGAGCCTTTCATCATCTTTCATGCGGACAGGGTGTCCCTCAGAACCAATCCATCCTTCATGCCCAAAGTGGTGGTATCCAGCGTGGCTCTTTATCAGTCCATTCATTTGCCATCCTTCTTTCCCAATCCACAGAACAAAGGGGAACGGATTCTGCATTCCTTGGATGTGCACAGCCAACTTAGATTCTACTTGGACAAGACTAAACCTCGAAGAAAATCTGAACAACTGCTGATAGCATTTGCTGCAGGGGCAGAGGGGAAGGCTATTTCAAAACAAACCATTTCTAAATGGATAAGCTATTGCATTCATTTCTGCTATAAGCACCATGGAAAACCTATCCCCCAGGGGATCAGATCTCACTCCACCAGGGCTGCATCTACTTCTGCAGCCTTTCTCCGAGGTGTTCCTACCAGGGACATCCTAGAAGCCGCTACCTGGAGTTCTGTACATACTTTCACCAAGCATTATCATTTGCCAATTTTCTCTAAATTCAGAACCGGCTTTGCCACTGCAGTCTTGCAGGGCCTTATAGCTGGCCCTAATGCTATATAAACTCCTCCTCCCAACCATAGCTTTGGTAATCTACCTAAATGTAATGACTGCAGCAGTGAAACACGAAGAACATAGTACATTTGTGCACACTTGACCGTAAGTGTAGATGTTTGAGTGTATTCACTGTTGCAGTCCTGGTTACCCTCCCTCCAGCCCCCTAACTACTTCTGGCTGTACCTCTACTTTCCTTTACTATGCTTAAAAGCCTTTTTGGTGTATTTGCTTTTTGTTGGAGGTATACCTTTGTGTTTTTATGTTTATTTGCTCCCCATTAGGGGGGCACCTGATATCTTTGGCATGAAAAACTGATGTAATGGCGTCTGCTGCATGTTTTATACCCCTGACGTCATGGAAGAAGGGACAAAAACCGATGCAGGACCCAAGACTTTGTTAATCAGGCCAACTGAGGGCAACCTGCAAGCAGATTACACAAATGTAATGACTGCAACAGTGAATACACTCGAACATCTACATTTATAGTAAGTGTACACAATTGTACTTTTGGTAAACAGTCAGCAGACCTTTTTAAAAATCTACAAGAAAAGAGTAAGGAATTGCAAGGCATCAAGCATCTTGTGTCTTCTGTTACTAAATATCACAGAAATTACCCTGCGAAAACTACATTTGTCAAAAGAAACCCCTCCTCTGCTGGACCTTCCTCTTCCAGACACAGAAGGAAGGCCCAGAGACAAACCTCCTCCAGGCCAGCTGTCTCACAGCCCCTCACTAGACAGCCCTTTCAAGACAGAGGAGGACCCACCTTCCCCTTTCTGCCCACCTCTCCCACTGCCTCCGCGTTTGGAAAACTATCTCCCCAGACAAATTGGTTCTGGCTATACTTCAAAAAGGATACGTCCTTTCTTAGAGAAAGGCCCCCCTTAAAGGGAGTACCCCCCCCTCAAGAAATCAGATATACTTCTTACCACGGATTTTACAAGACCTTCTGAACCTGGGAACAATAGAACCTGTCCCAGCAGGGCAGGAAGGAAAAACTGTTTCTGGTTCCCAAAAAAGATGGACCATGGAGGCACCTTCTAGACCTTTCATGTCTAAACGTATTCTTAAAGGTTCCCACCTTCAGAATATTGTCCCTACAAACTTTACTCCCTCTTATACCAGCCCGGGCCTTCATGGCCACACTCAACCTGAAAGAAGCCTGTATGCACATCCTTATACAACCTTCCCACAGGAAAGTCTTACAATGTTCTTTGTGTTTCACTGTTGCAGTCATCACACTTGGGTTATCTGCCTGCAGGTAGCCCTCAGTCAGCTCGAATACCAGAGTCTTGGGTTTTCTGCGTCAGGTGCTGTCGCCTCTTCCATGGTGTCAGGGGTATAAAACATGCAGCCGACACCATTACATCAGCTTTTCTTGCCACGTGGGAGCCCAAAGCAGAAGTAGTTCTCAAGTGCCGGTCGGCCGCTACCTGAAATTTTCATTTTTCGAGTTTCAAACCTGAAGTCTTCTAAAGCTAAGTACCCCATTGGGGATTCCTTTTTCTTGCTCTAACCAAAGTCAGAAAAAGTTAACAATTGTGTTGCCTGTGGAAAGCAAATACCTCACAGATTTTCATTCTTACTTCGTCACCTGTTTAGGCCCAGACCATAACGTTCCTCGCTGTCTGTTTTCTACTTTGTTTAACGCCCAAACTATTCGTCATCGGGCTATCTTTGTTGCTAAATTCTTTCACTCTCGTTCTCCGTATTCTGAAATAGCTTTGGTGAGCCGTCTGACTACCGATCTGAAAAAAACGTAAGGATAAAAACAGAGACAGAACTTCCTTTAAGCTAGTCACCAGTCCATCTGTACTCAGTGAGGTTGTTTTGCAGCCCCTGATACCTGCTTCTACAGATTTGCAGGCCTCTGCGGAGACCTATTCGGAGTCCGGTATGCAATGAGATGCTTCTTCGATTATGGAACCTGCGGATGTCTCTACCTTGGATGGGTCCGGAGCCGTTGTGCAGACACTGGCTTCTGAGGGTGTATTCTGACCTTCCGATGTTCGTATTAAACTGACTGCTTCGTTTCAGACTAAAACTACCAAGTTTCTCAGGCCCAGAGTTCACACCACGCTTAGAAAACAGATGACCAAAGCACATGCTCAAGCTCCCATGCCACAGAAACAAATGCTTAGAATGGCTGAAGACCTCATATCTTTAATTAGGGGAAGCCAGCCTTCCCCCTCTAAAAGACAAAGAATTGATTTCCCTTCTAATTCAACAGACCACGAGTCCGATGACTGTGATCCCTCTGATTACCAGGACATACCCTTATCTACCTATGAGGATTCAGATGCAGAGGATTCCATTCCCTCTGCCTCCCCTACAGAGGACTTTTCTTTTGGTGAAACCTTGCATACCTTAAGAGAGTATTTCCGCTGGGAATGCCAGGACTACCCACAGTCCAAAAAGAGACTGAGAATTTTTAGACTTGCCTCAGCACAGGCCTGTAGCTATATCCCCTGTCCTGGATATCGTAGATGATGTTTTCATGGAATCCAGTCTTACTCCTGATACTTTACCACCAGCTCCTAGAAAGCCTGACAGGTACTACAGGGTACCTGACTCTCACAAATTTCTCTTTAAGAATCCCACTGCGGATCCAGAGACCATTTCCTAGGGACCTAAAGGTATTAAGGCTACTACAGCCAAAAATCCTACCCCTTCAGACAGGGATTCAAGGGCTTTAGACAGATTGGGCAAGAAGGTATATACCTCTGCAACTCTTGCCATCAGGGCTTTAAATTCCCAGTTTCACATGTTGAAGTACCAGCAGCATATTATGGAGCTAATTAAACAAAAAATTGTTGTTGCTTCCAGATTTTGTAGAAAATAAGGATTTACAAGAGTTAATGCATTCTGCAGACCAAGTCAGTAAACATACTTTGCAGTGTGGTTTTTATGCCTTAGAAGCATCCTGCAGGGCTGCTGTCGCTGGGTCTGTACTGAGAAGGCATGCTTGGCTGAAGGAACAAATCTTGCCAGACCATGTCAAAACAAAATTACTAGATGCTCCATTAAACCAGGAATGTTTGGCACAAAAGCAGAATAGGTTCTTAAAAAGATGGAGGAAAAAGCTAAATCTATGCAAACTGTTAAAGATTTCTTGTAGGTACAGTCACCTAGATTCAGTAGGCATTGGCATTCTAAAAACTGGTCGTTTCTAGTCCCTACCAGGTCTTCTCAGCCCAAACCCAGGGGCAACAGACCACCAAGACTACAGTCTGTGGGTACGCACAGATCTAAACAATGGAGTGCTCCCCCCTCAAAAAACAGGGAGTGGTAAGCCATCCCCTTATGGAAAAATTTCACAATGACTTGTCTGTCATCCTTCCCAACCATGCCAAAGTACTTGCACCACTAGGAGGAAAACTCTCCCTGCATGCAAAAAATTAAAAATGCCTACACTACAACAGCTGCTTCCTATGCTAGCCAAGGACTCTTGGCTAGTCACCCTAGATAAACTTACTAAGCTGAGCATTAATCCCTACGTCACCCAGTGGGTTGCTAACTGTCTTACTGATAGAACCCACACTGTAAAAGTAGCCGACTCCAAATCCAGCTCCAGATAAGTGACAAGTGGAGTACCTCAGGGTTCAGTCCTGGGACTGCTCTTGTTTGGCCTCTACTTCTCTGAAGTGCAGGCCAACACTAAGGGACTCTGGCTAACCAAGTTCGCAGATGACTGCAAACTGGGAGCCATTATTGAATCCCCAAATGATGTGGATACTCTACAAAAGGGCCTTACAGAAACGGATGCTTGGTGCCAGAGCCATGGGCTCAAGCTCAATGCCAAGAAATGTATAGTTATCCCCTTTGGGGAAAAAACATGCATCCGTGAATTACCATATAGGTGGCAGTACACTAAACACCGAAAGTGTGAGAAGAGACTTAGGTACACAGGTCGACAGTGGTCTCACCTTCGATAACCACATCGCCACAATAGTCAGGAAATCCTTTTATGTGGCACACCTCATCACTAAGGGCTTTTCATCCAGAAAAAATGAGGTCATTGTCCCACTACACTCATCCCTCATTAGACCCATTATAGAGTACAACGCCCCATTTGGTATGTACCTCTCAAGACATCTGCAACAACTAGAAAGGCCGCAGAAATACCTCACTAAAAGAATCACAGGCCTAAAGCAGATGCCCTATGCTAACCGCCTTAAAAAAACTCCAGCTATACTTTGTTGCATATCGTTTACTCAGAGGCGATCTCTGGTTAACATACAAGGCCATGTCAAACCCGGAGCTGTTGGACAAGCTACACTTGAAGAAATCCCAATTCCTCAGAGCCACATGCTCCAGGGATCTAAACCTTGTCATCACAATAAACAAAACATGCTGGAGGGATAGGTTCCTTACCCAGAGACTCCCCAGACTCGAATAGATTGCCCATACATGTCAAGTAGAGTGCCTCTTTGGCCCTCTTCAAAAGGAACCTTGACGATTGGATGGGAGAAAGGAAATTCACCCGGGGATCACGTCAGTCGCCCTGCTAGACAGGAGTCCAGGGAAGTAAATAGTGTGGGAGGAAATAGCCAGGGAATTGTTATGGCTAAGCTTGTATAGGCCCTAGGGCTGACAGCCTAGTACCAACCTATGAACCTTATCTGCACATCCCCATAAGGGAATCTTGCAGGAAATATCTATGTTTCAGGGCAGGCTCTATGCACTATCAGTTATCTGCACTTTCCTTTGGCTTCTCTACTGCGCCCAGGGTTTTCACAAAGTGCCTGGCTCCAGCCATTGCACACTGCAGGCAGAGAAATATCCAAATTTATCCATACTTGGACGATTGCCCGATTCAGGCGGACAGTCAAGAATTGCTGCTTCAGCACCTGGCATTTGTAAAGAGACTTCTAACTTCGCTGGGGGTACACCATCAACAAAAAGCAATCACATCTGCTTCCCAGCCAAAAGATTGTATTCCTAGGAGCAAGCTTGAACACAACTTCCCAGATGGCATTCTGTACTCCAGAAAAGCAGGTTTATTTGACAAACTACTTCAAACTAATGGCCACCAGAACCCAGCTGTCTGCAAGAAAAATACTATAAGTCCTAGGGTTCATGGCCTCATGCATTCTGCTAATTCCATATGCAAGACTGCATATGAGGAAACTTCAGTTGTACTTAAAAAGTCTCTGGTGCCAGCATTCTCAGGACCTGGAAACAATTATTGCTATCATTCCCTGTCTAAGGGCAGAGTTCCTTTAGGTTCATAGGTTCATACTAGGCTATCTGCCCTAGGGCATTTATAAGCCTAGCCAGAGTTGTGTGGCTTTCACCACCCCTTAGGTTGAAGAATATTATACCCATTAGTTTGCCTTGCCTCTGTCCAGCAGTGATACAGAGATGATCCCCGGGGTAAACCTACGGTCTCCCATCCACTGGTCAAGATTTCTCTTGAACAGAGCCAGCGAGGTGCTCTGTCTCACATGGACCGGGATTCTGTTCCACAGCATAGGGAGTCTCTGGGTGATGAATCTGTCCCTCCAGCACGTCCTATTTATATCCGTGTTGAGGTTTAAGTCTCTTGCTCTTGTGGCTCTGGTGGATTTGGATTTTTTGAGGTGGAGCATGTCCATTAATTCCGGGGTGGACATGGCCTTGTATGTCAGGCACAGGTCACCTCTGAGCAGACGGTATGCGACTGAATAGAGCTGGAGTTTCTTCAGTCGGGCAGCATATGGCATATTTTTGAGCCCCTTTATCCTTTTGGTGAGGAACTTTTGGGGTCTTTCCAATTGCTGCAGGTGTCGGGTAAGATACATTCGAATGGGGCATTGTACTCAATCATTGGTCTGATAAGTGAAGAGTACAGGGGAACAATGACCTCCCTTGATCTGGATGTGAATCCCTTCATAATCAGGTGGGCAATGTAGAAGGTCCTCCTAACCACTTTGGCAATGTGAGTGTCAAAAGAAAGGTTACTGTCAACTTGGGTCCCCAGGTCCCTGATAACCTCTTCTGTGCTTAATGGATTGCCACCTATGTGGTAACTTGGGGTTACCTTGTTTTACCAAAGGGTATGACTATACATTTTTTGGCGTTTAGCTTAAGGCCATGGCTCTGGCACCAGTTATCCGTTTCTATGAGACCTCTCTGAAGGATATCTGTGTCTGATGGATTTTCAACTATGGCGCCCAGTTTGCAGTCATCTGCAAACTTTGTCAGCCACGATCCTCCTATGTTTGCCTGCACTTCTGAAAAGTAGATGCCGAACAAGAGGTGGCCCAGGACTGAGCCCTGTGGGACACCGCTTGTGACCGGCTTGGAGTCTGACATGGCACCAGCAACTCTAACCCTGTGGGTTCTGTCCTTGAGCCAGTTTGCAACCCATCTTGTGACATATGGGTTTACATTTAAGCTGGTGAGCTTTTCTATGATACCTGAGTGGGGTATTGTCGAAAGCTTTTGCAAGGTCAGGGTAGGCTGTGTGAACTGCCTTACCCTCATCAATGGCCTTGGTGACTGTTTCAAAAAAGTCGACCAAGTTCAAGAGGCATGATCTGCCCTTGACAAAGCCGAATTGGGTAGGATCCAATGTCTGTAGGTCCCCTATGTCTTTGAGTTCCATTATGATCCTCTCCATAGCTTTGCAGACAAGGCTTGTTAAGCTTATGGGGCGGTAATTACCAGGGTCCGTAGAGGCACCGCCTTTGTGGTGTGGGACCACAGTTGCCGTACGCCACTCTTTGGGTACGTATCCTGTGGTAAGGCTAAGATTAAACAGCAGCCTTATGTGTGGGTTTAGTTCCTCATTGAGTTTGTGTAGCACACAGCCGGGGGCACCATCCGGTCCCATTGATGCTGTGTTTTTAGCTTTAGAGAGAGCAGCTCTCACCTGAGCATTTGAGATGATTGGGAGGCTACACTCTGCTGGGATAGATATTTCTCCTTTTGGGGGGAGGGAGGAGAGAAATTTTCACAACCTGTCTGCCAGTATGTTTGCAGTGTCTGTGGGTTCAGTGATTTTTGTATCATTTTGGACTAATTCTGAGCATATCTGGGAGTTTCCACCCAGATTTCTAACATAGCTAAAGAAGGCCTTATGATTGTCTTTTGAGTCCTTGGCGATTTTTCTCTCAAAGTTGGCCTTGGATGATTTTATGAGTGATCGTAGTTTTTTACTAGTATTGATCAGAGATGTCTTCCCTTTTAGGGATTTTGCTCTATCTTGTAGTAGCTTTCTCCTCTTGTTGTAAAGTTTGTTTATGGCTGGGGTCCACCAGATCGTGCGCTTGCCTTTGGTGGAAAGGGTCTTCATTTTATTTGGGATTGCTTGATCCATGCAATCCTGGAGGTGCTCGTAGAAAGCATTTGTAAGGGATTCAGCAGCGTGGGTTGTGGTTTCCAATGGCTCAGGGGCCTTGAAGGATACCACACCAGTCTTAAGAAGTGTGAAGTTGGCTTTTGAGAAGTTCTTTACTGTGGTATTTTTTGTTGGGGGTGGGGGCCGGGATGTGGATCTCCAGTGAGATTAGTTTATGGTCTGATCTCACCAATGAGGGATATACTTCCGGTGTGGAGCATTTTGTCCCCATGTTTGTGATGATCAGGTCTAGTATATTTTCACCTCTTGTGGGAATGGTGACAAGTTGTTCCATGGCATCTGAGTTTATGAACTCCAGGAACCTTTGGGCTAGGGTATTGGGGCTTGAGTAATGTTCCCAGTCTATGTTTGGGTAGTTGAAGTCACCCAATATGATGGTGTTTGGAGAGACATTTATACTCTCCAGTGTCTTCAGGAAGGCTGTGTGGGGTTCCTGAGTTTGAGAGGGTGGTCTGTAACATGCTACAAACTGTAGAGCAGTTTTGCCTATGGTTAATTGCACCTGAATGGTCTCTGATGCTTCGTGAGTTGCCACTAGCCTGGAGGTGTAGGTATCCTTGATGAATACGGATACACCCCCTCCTTTTGTGGTACGGTCCGGGTTTTGGGGCCGGAACGCATGATAAGAGGTAAAACTGATAGTGCCGGGGTGCTCTCAGGAGCCTTGAACCAGGTTTCAGTCACAGCACAGACATCGATGTTCTCCATACTGAGGAGGGCTTCGAGGGAGTGCATCTTGAGATTTAGACTTTTGGCATTGAGCAGCATTACCCTTAGTTTTTTTCCATTATTGTTTTCTAGGGCGGTGGGTTTAGAATTTGAGCCTTGTCTAAAAAGGCACTATGGGGGTGGCAAGAGCCTTTGCCAATATCTGGAAACCCAGGGGTGACAGGTGCAAGCCGTCCCTTGCGAAGCAGCGTGGCTTGTCAAGCATGTCATTCCAGGCAGACAGACATTGGATCCCCTTAGAATGACACCAGAAATTAAGCCAATTATTAAAACTGATCATTTTGTCTCTGTATTATGGCATCATTCTTGGTGAAGGTAGGATACTGCTCAGGGTCAGGGTCATACCAGCCTGGGCTACATAATCTGAGAGCTCCTTTATGTCTCTTTTCATGTAGTCCAGGGAGGTAAGTCTCAGGTCATTCACACCGGCATGGACAATGACTGAGTCATACTTGTACTTGCTGTGGAGTGACCTGAGTGCTTGTGTTATGTGGCAGATTCTAGCGCCCGACAGGCAGCTTACTATGACCCTCTCCTTGTTCAGTCTGGTGAGTGGGACGTCAGTGTGTCTGACTATGGAGTCACCTATGACAAGTGTGTCTGGCATTGTGTTTGGCCTTAAGGGCTGTGACTGATTTGCACACTGACTTTGTGATCTATGTGTTGCTTGTGTTATGTCATGAGGTGGCAGTTGTTTGGGTGTCTGCTTTGGAGGCCTCTGCTGTTTTGGTAGATTTTTGATCAGTGCCTCCGAGTATGTCTTTGTGTGTTTATGTGTTTGATTTGCAGTTGTGATAGTTCTATGTGAGACTGTGTTTATGGTGTGTGTGGTTACCTTCTCCTCCTGTCTTGTTTTGCCAGTCCTGAGTTGAGAGAGCTCAGCCTCCAGTTTGGCTATATAGTTGCATCTCTCGCTTGTATTTGTGTTTTGTGGGAGGAGGAGAGGGTTGTCTGTGTACATGAGGCAATTGTAACATTGCCTCAATATTCCCAGATTCACCAGCTGAGCAGGAGAGGACGCTAGCAACTGACCCTTTGACATGCTAGAAGAAATGAAAAAGTTTGCTGTGTAACGGAGTCAGAAAGGACCTATAGGGAAGTGGGTACTCAAGGGGGTTTTAAGCTAGTGAAGTACTTTGTATAATATAGAAGTGCTTTACCTGACTAAAAGATGCTTTAGGAACAAGTGCTGAGCTTTACAGATAGAGAATAGACTGTTTAGATTAGAAGTAGAGCAGTTCTAAGGGAAAAAATGAAGAGCAGACTTTATGGAGCTAGAAATAGTTTAACCGGCGCTGCCCGGTGGTGCTCTAGTGGCAACTCCACGCTAAATGCAGAAAAGGCAATAAGTCAGTAGTACAGGCTAGCACACTTTAGTGGGCAGCCAAACAATTAAATTAACCATCAAACAAACACTTTTCGACTTGAATTAGACTAATTTCGACTAAAATGTACTTTTAAGTGCAGATAATAAAAAATGCAGTAAATAACTATGAAAACAGTTAAAGCTTGCTCTAGGTAAGCAGTAGAAGGTAAAACAAATATAAAAAAACAGCAGGATACTTAATCAGGAAAGCAGTCACTTTTTTTCAGTTCTCTGTAGCCAGGAAGACTCAACAGGACCACGTGGAGCTGTGTCAGAGGCTTGCAACCACAACAAGGGACTCCCTTTCACTCAACCTCTCGCCGCCCAAACCCTGACAACAGATGCATTAGACTATGCATAGGGGGCTCACATGGCTGCCAAAAGCATTCAAGGCAAATGGAGCCCAGGACAAATTCACCTATATATCAATCAAAAAGAAATGTTAGCTGTACAGAATGCTTGGACAACCTTCAAATACCTTATTTTTCCAGGACAACTCTTGATAAAGACAGACAATACCACAGTTATGTGGTACATAAGCAAGCAGGGGTAACTCATTCCTACCCACTCTGCAGGTTAGCCATGGCCCTGTGGAACACAACCTCGAGCAGCCAAGTGCACCTACAAGCCCAATTCCTGCAAGGCAAACAAAATTCACTGGCAGACGATTTGAGCAGAAATCTACTGGACCCACACGAGTGGAAACTGGAACCCAACTCATTCAAACATCTGACCCACAGGTGGGGGACACCAGAGGTGGACCTCTTTGCCTCCTCCCAAGACCATCGATTGAGCAAATTTTGCACCAGAAATCCCCACAGCCAAGCATGGAATGTGGATGCCCTATCCTTTACATGGGAAAACTTCTCAATTTATGCCTTTACCCCTCTGCCCCTCCTCTCAAAAGTACTGCTGAAGATCAAACAGGACAAACCAAGGACAATCCTTATTGCACCGGACTAGCCCTGCCAGCACTGGTACCCACTCCTACGCAGTCTGGCAGCAGTACCACAATGGCACCTAAATCAGACCCCCCCCCCCCCCCTTCCCTGCTGTCCCAGCAGGTGGGACAGATTTTGCATCCTCCACTGCAAACCCTGAACCTTGCAGCCTGGCTTATTCCCTGAATACACCACTAGCAACCCTCAGCAAACAGGTGCTGGATGTCATCCTTGAGGCCAGAAAGCCTAATACTAAGAAATCCTATTCAGAAAAATGGAAAAGATACTGTTCTTGGAGCCAATCTCAAGGAAAGGATACAGCCGAAAAACTCAGTCTCCATTTGAACCTGTTAGTACTGCGACTCTGCAAATGTGTACATGGAAGACAGTACTGCTAGTGGCTATAACTTCAGCCAGGAGGGTGTCAGAGTTGCAGGCCCTAATGGCCTGCCCTGTATACACTACTATCCACAAGGACAGGGTAGCCCTATGAACCAACCCTTCCTTTATGCCTAAAGTGGTCAACAATTTGTCCTTAAACCAATCTATTCATCTACCCACCTTCTTCCTCTCTCCCACCAATGAAAGAGAGAATACTCCACTCTGGATGTACACAGACAGCTAAGGTTTTACCTAGACAAAACCAAATCCATAAAAAAATAGTCAGCTTTTTGTTTCCTTCCACCCCAGGGCCCTGGGCAAGACAGTTTCCAAACAAAGCATCACATGTTGGCTTAGGAAAACTATTTGCCTATGTTACTTACCATGGCAAAAAACTCTCAAAGGGAGTAAAGGCTCACTCTGCCAGGGCAGTGGCAGCCTCCAAAGCCTTCCTAAAAGGCCTTGACACTGCATCCATCTTGGAAGCAGCCACATGGTCTACCATTCACACTTCACCAAACACTGCAAGCTAGACAACGTCTCCAGAGCACGTGCAGGTTTTGCTAGAGCAATTCTGCAGGGGTTTGTGGAATCAGCTACTTCTACCTCCTCCTCTCCTTCCATCTAAGCTGTGGTACTCTCCCACACCAAGAATACTGCAACATAGGAACAGAACATAAAATAGTTGTGTAAAGTCTTACCATAACCAGTGATGTCCTTCTCTTCCACGTTGCAGTATTCCTTCCCACCCACCTAACCCCCTTCTCTATTGTCTCTCTCAATATTGAGCTGTCGTAGGTCTCCTAGTGGTTATACCCTACCCTATGACCAATTTAACCACCGGCTCTTTGATCCTATGGCTGACATCCCTTGCTACTCTATTTCTACCTGTCCTGCTGGGCTTTCAAGTTCTGAGGTCTGTGTATGCAGGCATCACATTTTAGGCCCCTGGTTTATGGCCATATATGTTACGTCCCACACACCTACAGCAGCCAAGCTGAAGTTTTTGTATAAAAGCCGACATACATGTTGCCTGAGGCAGGAAATCCCACACCAAGGATACTGTAACATGGAAGAGAAAGACATCTATGGTTACAATAAGATTTTACACAACTGTTCTTTTTTGATAAACCCCAACGTCAGTCATCTTCAATTGACTGCCTGAATAGTAAAGTTTTAATTCCTTTTAGACACCTCTTTACTGAGGATGTGCAGCAGGTACTGATGGGGCCAAGAACATCTGCTACTAGAAAATCGTACATTAGCAATTGGAAAAAGTTTTCTAATCGGTGGCAATAATGTAACCAGCACCCATTCATGGCTAGTTGTTCTGTGGTTTTGCAAAATTTGAGTTACTGTCATATGGTCTTTATTTATTCCTCTTGTCATTTCATTTATTGCCTATTTCAGCAGGTCTGCCAGTGAATCCTCTTTCAATGGAGTATCATATCAAAATTTTCATGATAGGGGTTTTGCATAGGAGTCTTCTAAGAAAATCCATGGCCCTTCCTTGGGATCTTAATTCTGAGTTAGAGAAGCTAACAGTTGCTCTATTTGAACCAACTAATCTGTCTGACTTGAGGTTCTTAGCATGGAAAGCAGTTTTACTGATACTGTGATCTTTGTAAAAAGGGTGTCTGAGTTGTCTTATGTTGAGTCCACCTTTTTTAATTTTCCCTAGTGCCAAGATTTCTTTGAGAACTAATCTTCCTTCTTTGTCTAAAGGTGTATTGGTTTATTTTAAGCCAAACTATCCATCTCCCCATTTTCTTTCCTGAATTTAAAACTTGGAGAGGAAGGATGCTGCTTACCTTGGATGTCCACAGACAACTCACATGCTATCTTGATAGAACTAAAGTTTCAGGTCTTCTGATCAGTTGTTCATTTCTTGTGACGATAAGAGTAAGGGGCAACCTGTGTCAAAACAGACCATTTCGAAAGGTTGTCTAAGGCTATTAGCTTTTGTTATACTCACTATAATAAAAGTATTTCAGGCAGGCTCAAAGCCCACTCTGCAAGGGCCTTGGCTTCATCTATGGCTTTTTTTTTTTTGGAAAGTATTGGATTCTTGAATTAATCTAAAAGGTGTTGCTTTGTCCTCTGTATGTACTTTTTCAAAGCACTATTTGCCTGATTCCTTCTCTAGGTCTAGGTTACCTTTGCTAGGCCCATTTCTAGGGGCTGCTGGACTCCATTCCTTCTATCTCCCAAATGTAGTTAACTGTAGTAATTTACCTAGATAAGTGCTTTTGCAGCAGCAGTCAGTATGATAAACATAGTACAGTTGTGGAAGTTAAACTTACCATAACAGTAGAGATTCAAATTGTTATTGCTGCAGTAGCCTCTCCGTCCCTCCATCCCCTTTGTTTTTTGGTGTGGTGTTTGACAGTGTGTGGAGATTTTTATTTTTGCACATTACCCTTTCAGCTCTCAACCTCCCTCTGTCTTCTGGCAGGAAAATCTGAAGTGCTTCACACCCAAAGCTTTCTTTTAGTCAGCTCAGTTTAAGCTGCTTTCCTGCTTAGGTGTGTGGCAGGTGCCCTGAAGCTTTGTCAGCTGGCCGGCCTTTATATTTTTGATACGATATAAGCAGTATAGCTAAATGCTACTGTAGCAGTGATCATTCATACATTTGCTGTTACAGTAAGTTCAACTTACAGAACGTTCAACTTACAGAACTGTGCTTTCACAGCACGAAAATGAGTGACTGGAAGGGACCAGATGGCTTAGCTGGGTGAAGAGAAAGATGGTGGATTGTTTGTAGCAGGAAGGTGTAATTGTTTCTGTTTAAACTAAAAAATTGCTTAGCCACATACCCAAGCAGGGCCAGTCACTTGTAGATCCACAGTGTGGGAAACTGTATACAAATCTCTTGCTGGCAGTTCAGATAATACTAGTAAATATTTAAAAAAAAAAAATTTCACATTTGGTTAGGAGCTAAATCAGTAGGATTGCCCTACAGTTTAATGGGTGGTGATCTTCGTTTCACTGTTGCAGTCATTACATTTGGGTTTTCTGCTTGCAGGTAGCCCTCAGTCGGCCTGATTAACAAAGTCTTGGGTCCTGCATTGGTTGCTGTCCCTTCTTTCATGATGTCAGGTCGTCAGGGGTATAAAACATGCAGCTGATGCCATTACATCAGTCTTTCTTGCCGTGCAGTGCCTGAAGCAGAAGCAGTTCGGTCGCCAACTCCTTAAATTTTCATTTTCGAGTTTCAGAACCGAAGTCTTCAACTAAAACTAAGTACCCCATTGGGCAAACTTTTTCTTGCCGCCTACCAATGTCAGTAAAAGTTAGTAATTGCATTACTTGTGGAGCGCAAATACCTCATAAAGATTTTCATTTGTACTATTCCTTGCCTAGGCCCTGACCACGACATATCTTGCTGTCGGTTTTGTGCTTTATTTAATCAGCGCACTATCTGTCATCTGTATATTTTCTCCTCTAAATATTTCAGTTCTTGATTTAATTATCCAGAAATGTCGGTTAGCCATCCGACTACTGGGATTCTGAAGAAACGCAGAGTTAAAGACAGAGACAGGCTGCCGAGGTCCAAAACTGCCGCTGATGCTTTTCCTAAGCCAGTCGCCAGTTCGCCAGTACTCAGTGAGGCGCTTTCGCAGCCCCTGATACCCACTACTTTTGACTCGCAGGCCTCTACTGATACCCATTCGGAGTATGCCACGAGATGCTTCAACTATGGAACCCGTGGATGTCTCTACCTTGAATGGGTCCAGAGCCGCTGTGCAGGCACCGGTTTCTGAGGGTGTATTCAGGCCTATAGACTTGCATATTAAACCGACGCCTCCTTCTTTACTTGGGCCTAAATCTCGAACCATGCCTAAAAAATCCATCACCCAGGCCACATGCTCAGGCCTCTATGCCTAAAAAACAAATGATAAGAATGGCTGAAGATCTAATAACTAATCGGGGGTAGCCAACCCCCCCCCCCCCTTCTAAGAGGCCTAGGACTAAAGTTGATTATGAATCTTCTGACGAGGATTCTGTTTTTTTTCTGATTCTTCTGATGATCTGGATTTGCCCTTACCTACGTATGAAGATTCTGATGCAGAGGACTCTATTCCCTCTGCTTCCCCTCCTGAGGGTTTTTCTTTTGGGGAAACCTTACATACTCTAAGGGAGCATTTCCACTGGGAAAGCCAGGATTTTTCCGATTCAAAAAAGAGGCTTAGGGATTTCCTTCTCCTACCTCAGCATAGGCCTTTAACTATTCCTCCTGTACTAGACATTGTTGATGATGCTTTTTCGGAATCTAGTTTGGCCCCTGATTCCTTGCCTCCTGCTCCCAGAAAACCTGACTGTGATAGTACAAGGTCCCAGAGTCCAACAAGTTCCTTTTTAAAAATCCTATTGCAGATCCAGAGACTATTTCACAGGGGCCCAAGGGCATTAAGGCTTCTACTGCTACCCCCTTCTGATAAGAGACTTCAGGGCGCTGGATAGATGGGGTAAGAAGGTTTACACTTCTGCAACCTTGGCCATTAGGGCTTTAAGCCGCCAGTTTCATATGATAAGTATCAGCAACATGTTGTTGGACTGCTTAAACAAAAAATGATGTTGATTCCTGACTGTGTGGAAAATAAAGAATTACAGGATTTAATGCATTCTGCTGAACAAGTTGGAAAACATACTTTGCAATGTGGTTTTGATTCATTAGAGGCCTCTTGCAGGGCTGCTGTTACTGGGTCTGTGCTCAGAAGGCATGCTTGGCTTAAGGAGCAATCTTTGCCTGATCATGTTAAAGATAAATTGTTGGATGTTCCCTTAAATCAGGACCGCCTGTTTGGCAACAAGGCTGAGGAAGTTCTTAAAAAATGGAAGATAGCTAAATCTATGCAAACTGTTAAAAGATTTCTTACAAGTTCAACCTCCTAGATTTAGTAGGCACTGGCCTACTAAGAATTGGTCCTTTCCAGCCCCTTCCAGGTCTTCTCAAGTCAAACCGAGACACAGCAAAAACCCCAAACGTTAGTCCCAGGGGACACACACGAGTAAGCAGTGGGGGGCCTCCACTTCCAAATCTGGGAGTAATAGACTCCCCCCTATGTATGGTAAACTGTCTCAATTACTTCCTTTTAAAATTTCCAAGCACTTATCAACTGACTGCCCCTTTGGGGGGAAAGATTGCTCTTCATGCAAAGAATTGAACTCATTACCCAGGACAAATGGGTTTTAAATATAATGTCCCAGGGATACCGATTTCACTTCCACACGTTGCCAACACCAAGCTAGTGGCCGGACCTACCCCCAGATCAGTGGGCAGAGGCCTCAAAACAATTACTTTCTCTCTTAAGCATGGGAGCTATTCAACTGGTACCAGAAGAGGAAAAGGGGACAAGGTTTCTACTAGAGACTTCCTGGTGCCCAGAAAAGACCATTCATGGCGTCCTATCCTGGACCTGTCTACTCTAAACACCTTTTTGGAGATTCCAAAATTCAAGATGCTTACTCTTCAGTTACTTCCTATGCTAAGCAAAGATGCCTGGTTGGCAACACTAGATTTAAAAGAAGCATACCTGCACATCCCAATCAGGGAATCTTGCAGAAGATACCTACGCTTCAAAGCAGGCTACACGCCATATCAGATGTTCTAAATGTTTCACTGTTGCAGTCATTACATTTGGGTAATCTGCTGGCAGGTTGCCCTCAGTCGGCCTGATTAACAAAGTCTTGGGTCCTGCGTCGGTTGCTGTCCCTTCTTCCATGACGTCAGGGGTATAAAACATGCAGCCAACGTAATTTTCATCAGTCTTTCTTGCCCGCGCGGTGCCCGAAGCAGAAGCAGTAAGCAAGTGCCGGTTGGCTGACTCCTGAAATTTTTGTTTTCGAGTTTCAGAACCGAAATCTTAAACCCTAAGGCTAAGTACCCCATTGGGAAACTTTTTCTTGCTCCTTACCGATGTCAGTAAAAGTTAATAATTGTATTACTTGTGGGAAGCAAATACGTCATAAGGATTTTCATTTGTACTGTATTCCTTGCCTAGGCCCTGACGACAATGTGCCTTGCTGTCGGTTTTGTGCTAAATTTAATCAATGCACTATTAAGCGTCTGTATATTTTTGCATCAAAATATTTTGGTTCAAGATTTAACTATCCAGAAATGTCGTCTGTTAGTAATCCGACTACCGGAATACATAAAAAACACAAAGAAAAGACAGAGACCGGCGAGGTACAAAACCGACGACGAAACTTTTAAGCCAGTCGCCGGTTCGCCGGCACTTGGTGAGGCACTTTCGCAGCCCCTGATGCCCGCTACTTTTGATTTGCAGGCCTCTACTGAGACCCATTCAGAGTCCGGTATGCCGCGAGACACTTTAAGTATTGAACCCACAAATGTCTCTACCTTAGAAGGGTCCGGAGCCGCTGAGCAGGCACCGGCTTCTGAGGGTGTTTTCAGGCATAAAGATTTGTATAATAAACCGATGCCATCTTCAAAACCTAGGCCAAAATCAACTTCTATGTCAAAAAAAACGATGCTTGGGCCACATGCACAGGCCCCTATGCCTAAAAAACAAATGATCAAGATGGCTGAGGATTTAATTACCTTGATCAGGGGTTCCCATCCCCTTCCTGCTAAGAGGCCTAAGCAAGGCACTGATTATGAATCAGATCAGGTTTCTATTTTTTCTGATTCCTCTTCTGATCAGGAATTATCTATTCCACCTTATGAGGACTCTGATGCAGAAGATTCCATCCCTTCTGTTTCTCCGCGTGAGGATTTTTCTTTTGGAGAAACTTTGCATACCTTAAGGGAACATTTTCACTGGGAGAGTCAGGATTTCCCAGAATATAAAAAGAGGCTTAGGGATTTCCTTCTTCCTCAGCATAGGCCTTTGGCTATACCTCCAGTTCTAGACATTGTTGATGATGTTTTCTCAGAGTCCAGCATGGCTCCTGATTCCCTGCCTCTGGCTCCTAGTAAGCCAGACGGATATTACAGGGTTCCTGACTCCCACAAATTCCTCTTTAAAAAATGTACTGCTGACCCTGAAACCATTTCTCAGGGTCCCAAGAGCGTTAAGGCTTCTACTGCTAAAAATCCTACCCCTTCTGATAGAGACTCCAGGGCGCTGGATAGATGGGGTAAGAAGGTTTACACGTCTACAACCTTGGCAATCAGGGCTTTAAACTGTCAATTTCATATGCTTAAATATCAGCAGCATGTCATGGGCTTGCTTAAACAGAAAATGATGTTGATTTCTGACTGTGTGGGAAATAAGAGTTGCAGGATTTATTGCTTTCAGCTGAACAAGTTGGAAAGCATACTTTGCAGTATGGTTTTGATTCCTTGGAGGCCTCTTGCAGGGCCGCTGGAACTGGATCTGTGATGAGAAGGCATGTTTGGCTCAAGGAGCAAAATTGTTGGATGCTCCTGTACAACAGGTCAGTCTATTAGATAATAAGGCAGAAGTTGTTTTGAAAAAGATGGAAGATAAAGCCAAATCTATGCAAACTGTAAAAGATTTCCTACAAGTGCAGCCACCCAGGTTCAGTAGGCACTGGCCTGCTAAGAATTGGTCCTTTCCAGTACCCACCAGAGCCGCTCAGGTCAAACCCAGACACTCCAAAGGCTCCAGGTTTCAGTCACAAGGAACTTACAGAACAAAACAATGGGGTGGATCCACCTCCAAATCTAGAAGCAACAAGGCACCTTCCTACGGTAAAAAGTCTCAATGACTTTCCTCTGCAATCACCAAGCACTTATCTTTTGGCTGCCCCTTTGGGGGAAAAACTGGCACTTCATGCACAAAACTGGCAACTAATTACCTAGGGCAAGTGGGTTTTAAATATAGTATCCCAGGGATACAGATTTCATTTCCACACATTGCCAATCCCAGATGGATGGCCAGATCTGCCTCCAAATCAGTGGGCAGAGGCCCAGAAACAAATTATGTCCCTCATGAATATGGGGGCTATTCATCCAGTTCCAGAAATGGAAAAGGGGCAAGATTTTTATTCAAGACTTTTCCTGGTACCCAGAAAAGACAAATCATGGCGTCCAATTCTGGACTTATCCATTCTAAATACATTTCTGGACATTCCAAAATTCAAGATGCTGACTAAACAGTTATTGCCTATGCTAGGCAAGGATGCCTGGTTGGTAACCCTAGACTTAAGAGGCTTACCTGCATATCCCAGTCAAGGAATCTTGCAGAAGATACCTCTGCTTCAAAGCAGGCTGTTTGCATTACCAGTTCTCTGCACTGCCCTTTGGCTTATCTACTGCGCCCAGGGTCTTCACAAAGTGCCTGGCACCAGTAATTGCATTTTGCAGATAAAGAAACATTCAAATTTATCCTTACCTGGATGATTGTCTAATTCAAGCAGAAAACACGGACACTCTTCTAAAACATCTGGCGTTTGTAAAAAGACTTCTAACTTGTCTACGGTACACCATAAACGAAAAGAAATCACAACTGGTACCCTCTCAAATAATTACATTCCTGGGTGCAAGCTTGAATACAACTGCCCAGATGACTTACCTTACACCAGAAAAACAAATTCAATCGATGACTTATTTCAAACAAGTGGCCACAAAAAACCCCAGCTATCTGCAAGACAAATTCTGCAGGCCTTGGGGTTCATGGCTTCCTGCATTCTAATAATTCCATATGCAAGACTGCATATGAGGAAACTTCAATGGTACCTAAAAAGCTTATGGAGTCAACATTGTCACAGCCTGGAAACAATGATTCCCATCATTCCTTGCCTGCAGCAAGAGTTCCTGTGGTGGGCACAGGCCTGCCACCAAAACAAGGGACTGTCCTTCATTCCACCCCCTGCCACCCAAACCCTGACTACAGACTCATCAGATTATGCATGGGGGGCGCATCTGGCAGTGAGATGCATTCAGGGCCATTGGAGCCCAAATCAAATGCCACCTACATATCAACCAGAAAGAGATGCTAGCTGTACAGAATGCTCCAGCAGCCTTCAAGGATTATCTTCATCCAGGACAACTACTGATAAAGACAGCACCACAGTCATGTGGTACATAAACAAGCAGGGGTGTACCCATTCCTACCCCCTTTGCATACTAGCCATGGCTTTGTGGAACATGGCCTTGACTTATCAAATAAATCTACAGGCTCAATACCTGCCAGGAAAGCAAAATACTCTGGCAGACAAACTAAGCAGAAATCTTATGGACCCACACAAATGGAAACTGGATCCACAAATCTTCAGCATGTTGGCACGCAAATGGGGGAGCCCAGACATAGATCTTTTTGCCTTACCCCAAAACTGTCCGATAAATTATGCACAATAATTCATCACAAAAAAGCTTATAAAGTGAATTCTCTGTCCTTCAGATGGAAAAACCTATCCGTCTATGCCTTTCCCCCTCTGCCTCTGCTCTCCAGGGTCTTACTAAAAGACAGGAAAAACCAAAAATGATTCCGATTGCTCCACACTGGCCTCGCCAACACTGGTATCTGCTCATACGCAATATGTCACACCTTCCTCTGTGGTACCTGCCTCAGACACCTTATCTACTGTCTCAGCAGAACTATCAAATTCTGCACACTCAACTCCAAACTCTGAATCTTGCAGCATGACTATTCAACTAATTTCACCAGTTGCATCTTTCAGCAAACCTGTGATGGATGTCATTTTGGAGGCTAGAAGGCCTAGTACTAGAAAATCTTATGCTGACAAATGAAAAAGATTCTGTGCCTGAAACCAAGCACAAGGAATAAAGCACAGCAATGCCCAATATTCCTCAGATTCTGCAATATTTAACTGAGATGCTTCACAAGGCCCTATCTTTTCTTCCATAAAAATCCATGCCTCTGCCATTTCAGCTCATTACAACACAGAGCCCCCTCCCCTCTTTTCTCATCCCCTGCTAAAGCAGTACCTCAGAGGGGCCAAAAATGTAAGACCTCCCAGGAGAGCACCAACTCCTGCATGGGACCTCAATTTTGTTTTGGAAAAACTCACACTACCTCCTTTTGAGCCAGCTGCTACTGCAGACCTAATACTTCTCTCTTGGAAGACAGCTTTTCTTTTAGCAGTCACTTCAGCTAGAAGGATTTGAGAACTACAGGCCCTCGTGGCAGTGGAGCCTTTTATTATCTTTTACCTGGACAGGGTGGCTCTCGGGACCAATCCATCCTTTATGCCTAAAGTGGTATCTAGTGTGGCTCTTAATCAGACCATTCATCTGCCAACCTTCTTCCCAAATCCACAGAACAAGGGTGAATGGATTCTGCATTCATTGGATGTACACAGACAACTAAGATTCTACTTGAACAGGACAAAATCTCTAAGAAAATCTGAGCAATTACTGGTGGCATTTGCTGCAGGGGCAGAGGGAAAGGCTATTTCAAAGCAGACTATTTCAAAATGGATAAGCCGTTGTATTCGTTTCTGCTACATGCACCATGGTAAACCTGTCCCCAAGGGGATCAGATCCCATTCCACCACGGCTTCTTCTACTTCTGCAGCCTTTCTCAGAGGGGTTCCTACCAGAGACATTCTAGATGCTGCTATCTGGAGCTCAGTTCATATGTTCACCAAACATTACCATTTACCTCTCTTCTCTAAATCCAGAGCAAGCTTTGCCACTGCTGTCCTGTAGGGCCTTATAGCTGCTCCTAATGCTTTATAATTCCATCCTCCCAACCATAGCTTTGGGATTCTACCCAAATGCAATGACTGCAACAGTGAAACACGAAGAACATAGTACAGTTGTGTACACTTACCATAAGTGTAGATGCTAGAGTGTATTCACTGCTGTAGTCCTGGTTACCCACTCTCCAGCCCCCGGTTTTTCTCTTGCTATACCTCTTCTTTTACTATGCTTAAAAGCCTTTTTGGTGTATTTGCTTTTATTTGGAGGTATATTTTTTGTGTTCTTACGTGTGTGTGTGTGTGTGTGTGTGTGTGTGTGTGTGTGTGTGTGTGTATATATATATATATATATATATATATATATATATATATATATGTATATATATATATATGTATATAATATATATATGGGTTCACTTTATAACATCGAAATACTGAAATGTCGAATTTCAGTATCTCGAAGCTATAAAGTCGAATGTTCAAAATAGCGAACGTTCATAATCGCGAATTTGACGTATGTCGAAAATGTCGAATTCGCAGTTATGAAGTTGTGCTATGTAATGTCCGGGTTTGTGTTTTGTTGGTGCGCGGTGCTGTGTTTGGATGTAGGTGTTTTGTCAGGTAAGTGAGTGTTTTGTAAGGGTTTTGAGTGGGAGTTGGAGTGTGTGTGAGTGAGCGAAGAATGTGCGTGTGTGTGAGCTTTTGTGTTTGTGCGATCTCTGAGTTAGTATATACAAGTAGGGGGTGTGTGGGGGGTGCAAGGGAGCTTACCCCCCTGATTATGTGTGTGAGTTGTGTATGTGTGTTGTTTTTTTTGTTTATGTTGTGATGTGGGTGTTTTGTTGTATGTTTAGTGTAGTGTGTGCGGTGTTTTCGGTTATGTGGTTTCGCGGTTTTTGTTTGTCGGTGTTTTGTGGATTCTGTTTTATAGTCAGAAGATACTGAAATTCGATATTTCAGCATTTCGAGGTTATAAAGTGAATCCATATATATATATATATATATATATATATATATATATATATATATATATATATATATATATATATATATATATATATATATATATATATATATATATATATATAGAGCTCCCCATTTGGGGGGGCACCTGACATCTGGGGCAAGAAAAACTGATGAAAATGGTGTCTGCTGCATACGACCTGACGTCATGTAAGAAGGGACAGCAACCGACGCAGGACCCAAGACTTTGTTAATCAGGCCGACTGAGGGCAACCTGCCAGCAGATTACCCAAATGTAATGACTGCAACAGTGAATACACTCGAACATCTACATTTATGGTAAGTGTACACAACTGTACTTTCTCTGCACTGCCCTTTGGCTTATCTACTGCACCCAGGGTATTTACAAAGTGCCTAGCTCCACTTACTGCATTTTGCAGACAAAGAAATATTCAAATATACCCATAACTGGACGATTGTCTAATTCAGGCAGAAAGCCAGGACATAGTTTTGAATCATCTGGCCTTTGTACAAAGGGTTCTAACTTGTCTAGAGTACACCATAAATGAAAAGAAATCACACCTGATACCCTGTCAACAAATTATATTCCTGGGAGCAAGCTTGAATACAACTTCCCAGATGGCTTACCTCACACCAGAGAAACAAATTCATTTGACAACCTACTTCAACCTACTTCAAACAAGTGACCACAAAAACCCTGCTATCTGCAAGACAAATACTGCAAGCCTTGGGGTTCATGGCCTCCTGCATTCTTCTAATTCCGTATGCAAGACTACAGTGGTATCTAAAAAGCCTATGGTGTCAACATTCTCAGGATCTACAAGCAATGGTTCCTGTCATACCTTGCCTCCGCCTATAGTTCCTTTGGTGGGCAGAGGCCTGCCACCAAAGCAAGGGGGGCTACCTTTCACACCACTCCCTGCCGCCCAAACCCTAACAGACAAATCAGACTATGCATGGGGGGGCTCACCTAGCAGGGAAGTGCATTCATGGCAAATGGAACCCAAGTCAAATGCACCTGCATAGCAATCAAAAAGAAATGTTAGCTGTACAGAGTGCTCTTACAGCCTTCAAGGACCACATCCTTCCAGGACAACTAATGGTAAAGACGGACATCACCACTGTTATGTGGTACATAAACAAGCAGGGGGGTGGGGGTACATATTCTTACCCCCTCTGCAGACTAGCCATGGCATTGTGGAACACAGCCTTGAGCTACCAAGTGCATCTACAAGCTCATTTCCTGCCAGGAAAAGTAAATACACTGGCAGACAGACTAAGCAGAAACCTCATGGACCCACACAAGTGGAAACTGGAACCAAAGATTTTCAGCATGTTGACAAGCAAATGGGGAGCCCAGATATAGACCTGTTTCCCTCACCCCAGAATTACCATTTGGAGACATTTTGCACAAGGACTCCCCACAAACAAACCTGGAAAGTGGATGCTCTGTCCTTCAGCTGGAAAAACCTATCAGTCTATGCCTTCCTCCCTCTGCTCTCCAAAGTACTACTAAAACTCAAACAGGACAAACCAAGGATGATTTTGATTGCTCCAGACTGGCCGATCACTGGTTCCCCCCTCCTGCGCAGTGTGTCACAGTTATCCCCATGGCACCTGCCTCAGACTCCTTCCTTGTTGTCTCAGCAGGAGAACCAGATTCTGCACCCTCAGCTTCTAACACTGAACCTTGCAGCCTGGCTGATTATATAATCTCTCCTTTACCATCCCTCAGTAAACCTGTGATGGATATCATTTTAGAGGCAAGGAGGCCTAGTACTAGAAAATGTTATGCTGAAAAATGGAAAAGATTCTGTGCCTGGAACCAATTTCAAGGGATGAGAACAGCAGCACCCAATTTACCTCAGATTTTACAATACTTAACTGAAATTCTTCACAAGGGCCTGTCTTTTTCCTCCATTAAAATCCACGCCTCAGCCATTTCAGCTCATTATAACACAGAACCTCCCCTCTTCTCTCATCCACTGCTCAAGCAGTTCCTCAGAGGGGCCAAAGAATTGAGACCACCCAGGAGAGCTCCAACCCCAGCCTGGGACCTTAACTTTGTTTTGGAGAAACTCACTACCTCCTTTTGAGCCAGCTGCTACTGCAGACTTAAAATTTCTTTCTTGGAAAACAGCTTTCCTTTTAGCAATCACTTCAGCTAGAAGGGTATTTGAATTACAGGCCCATATGGCAGTGGAGCCTTTCATCATCTTTCATGCGGACAGGGTGTCCCTCAGAACCATTCCATCCTTGCCCAAGGTGGTATCCAGTGTGGCTCTTAATCAGTCCAGTCATTTGCCAGCCTTCTTTCCCAATCCACAGAACAAAGGGGGAATGGATACTGCATTCCTTCGATGTGCACAGACAACATAGATTCTACTTGGACAGGACTAAACCTAAAAGGAAATCTGAACTGCTGGTAGCATTTGCTGCAGGGGCAGAGGGGAAGGCTGTTTTAAAGCAAACCATTTCTAAATGGATAGGCCATTGCATTCATTTCTGCTATAAGCACCATGGAAAACCTAACTCCCAGGGGATCAGACCTCACTCCACCAGGGCTGCATCTACCTCTGCAGCCTTTCTCAGAGGAGTCCCTACCAGGGACATCCTAGAAGCTGCTACCTGGAGTTCTGTACATACTTTCACCAAGCGTTATTTGCCAATTTTCTCTAAATCCAGAGCTGGCTTTGCCACTGCCGTCTTGCAGGACCTTATAGCTGGTCATAATGCTGTTTAAATTCCTCCTCCCAACCATAGCTTTGGGAATCTGCCCAAATGTAATGACTGCAACAGTGAAACACGAAGAACATAGTACAGTTGTGTACACTTACCATAAATGTAGATGTTCAAGTGTATTCACTGTTGCAGTCCTGGTTACCCTCCCTCCAGCCCCCTAACTTCTTTTGGCTATACCTCTACTTTCCTTTACTATGCTTAAAAGCCTTTTTGGTGTATTTGCTGTTTTGTTGGAGGTATATCATTGTACTTGTATATTTAATTGCTTCCCATTAGGGGGGGCACCTGATGTGGGGCAAGAAAAACTGATGTAATGGCATGGCTGCATGTTTTGTATCCCTGACGACCTGACGTCATGGAAGAAGGGACAGCAACTGACGCAGGACCCAAGACTGTTAATCAGGCCGACTGAGGGCTGCCTGCAAGCAGATAACCCAAATGTGTAATGACTGCAATAGTGAATACACTCTCACATCTACATTTATGACAAGTGTACACAACTGTACTTTCAAGTGCATGGTGCTTACTGTAGCCTGGCTGAGGTTTAGATAGATTTGCTTTTTCTTATACCTGGATGATTGGCTCCTGGCTGCTACAAGTTAGTCCCTCATGTTAGCCAGAAATTTGCTTCACTTGTCTGTTCCTAGGGATCTCTGTAAACACTAAAATATCTTTAGAACCATTGCAAAACCTGATCTGTATAGTGTCATCTTGCCACAAATTCATGCATTGTCAAGCTTCTAGAGAAAATATGATGTTATGTGATCCTATCTCGCCTACATTCTGTACTGATGGGCTCGGAGCCGATCCCTCGGCTCCGACTCGGCACGCTTATGCTATAGAGCGAGGCCTCTTATTGGCTGAGCTATCTTTATCCCAGGGTGCACCACCACTAATCCCCCAGATCTCGTTTGCCGCTTACAAGCTTAGACGTGGTCTCAACTTGGCTGGGCTAAGTACTATTTATTTAGACTTTTCCTGTCAGGAATTTCCTAGTTTTCAAACCAAAAGCTGTTTTAACGGCTATTCTTGTGATACGTGTGTGTATTTGCCTTTTCTGTTGAGAAAATTGTTATTTTTTGTGAAGGGAAGGTTTCCGTTTTAGTTAGAGGGGCCTTCCCCTTTTGCTATTCTAGCGTTTTTGTGGCTAGTGTTTACTAGTGTTTATTAGTGGGTCAAGTACCCGTTTTAGTTAGAGGGTCTTGACCCTCTCTTTCTGTGTCTTTTCTTGTTAGTGTGTAAAAAAAAAAAAAAAAAAAAAAAACTTTAAACTTTACTTGAACTTCTAGTTTTCTTGTTATTGTGATAACTGTGTTTTTTTCTCTAGACAAAAAAATGTCCAAAGAACATAAACCCTCCGGGTTTAAAAAATGCACGAGGTGTGGTTTTAAGATGTCCATAACGGACGACCACTCCTCGTGCGTTTACTGCTTAGGCGCCAAGCACCTACAAGAATCTTGTAGCGTGTCACGCCTTTTCATCGAGGGTCCTCCAGGAGAGGAAAAACAAATTAATCCTTAAGGGATTAATCGAGCCATCCTTCGAGGAAGCTTTATCTTCGTCACCCTCTCCTTCAAAAAAGAAGAGAGCGTCTGCTCCGACCAGTCAGTCAGAACCGACTGCCAAAAAACCTAGGCAGACTTCTCCATCGGCTCCACGGACTTCAGAGCCGAGGGCGGAACGGTCTGCCTCGATGCCTCCAGCCTCGGCCCCTCTGGTTTCGGAGCCGAGGACTGGGGCATCGAGAGGCGGGTCACCTTCATCGGCTCCACTGATATTGGAGCCGATAAGGGTTACCGGCTCAGACTCTTCCCCCTCGGAGTCGAAGTCCTTATCGGCACCGAGGGAAATTGCCTTGAGATCTCCCTCTGAGCCGATAGTGGTAGAGTCCATTCGGAGCCGGTCCCAGAGTCCTTTGGAGCTGATGGAGAAATCGGTTCGGGCCCGATCAGTATACTCCAGATCATCCAAGATGTCTGATTCGGACATCGACAGGGTGCTCCTAAGACTCTTCCAGTCTCCGGTGTTCCAAAAGCTAGTCTCTGCTCCAGCCCATTCGGCTTCGGAGCCGATGGTCCACTTCCCTACTGTGGTTCCTCCTCCAACAGCCTCGGCACCATTGGAGCCGGTGCTGGTGGAACCGGTGGAGGTTTTAGGGTCGGGCCCGACCCTTGCTCCAACTCCGGCTCTTGGGTCGGAGTTCAGTACACGGACTTCTTCCGTCGGCCCTGGGGGGGAGGCTTCGGGATTGATGTTTTCGGTCCCAAGTCTCCCTCTTGGTGCGTCGGCGGCGGGACTGCCGTCCACTGTCGTGGCCACGGAGGTGGGACCCTCCCAGGATTCTGGTGGTCCCGCCTTCAGGGCTATGAGGAGTGCGTTAGCCAAATCTTCCTTGGCTACCTCCACGGTTTCCCCAGCTCCTTCCCTGCATACCGAGACTGGGTCTTTGGCAGTCCCCCTGTCCTTAGACAGCGGAGCCCCGGGGCCTGAGGTTACCCCCACTGGGGTTTCTCCCCCTCCTGGAGGTCCTTCTGAAGCTTCTTCGGAAGAACCCCCCAGGAAGAGATCGTGCAAGAGGAAGCACGTTGACTCCCCTGATGAGTCTCTTACATCAGACACTGATCTCGATGATGCAGAGGGGGTCCCCTAAGTCGTCCTCGGATGATGTCTCCTTCGCAGACATCCTGGAAGCCCTAAAACAACGAGGCGGCTGGCAATCCAAACCTCCCTCTGCTGATGAGTCGGTGTTCCTGAAGGCCTTCGGGGCTCAGCCCTCCGCCTCCTGGGTGTCTCTGCCCTTCGATGAGCTCTTGGATTTGATCTGTCGAAGGGCGTGGGAACACCCAGACTCTGTGGAACCGGTGCCTGCTCGTCCGAATAAGTTCCTTTCGGCACCCCCTGAAAAAGAGTTTCTAACTAAAGGTGTGGCTGTAGATGCTTTGGTGGTGGCATCTGCTACCCAGCAAGATGTAGCAGAGGCTTCGACGTCCGTCCATCCTCCTAATAAGGAGTCTAGGAGCATGGATCGGTACGGAAAGCGCACCCTGAGTTCAGCGGCCTTTACTTTGAGGTCTTTGAACTACCTTACGCACTTTACCAGATTTCAGAGGGATCTGATTAAAGAACTATCCGATACCCTCTTGGGTAACCTGCCTGAGGAGCTGGCCCAGACGGTTGGCTCTCAGCTGGCTACAATGTCGTCCATCTCAAACTCGTCCATGAGGCTCATTTCTTATGTGGCCGAAGGGGCGAGTAGAGCGGCGGGTACAGGCATTGCTCTACGGAGACAAGTCTGGCTCCGCCTGTGTCATTTCGCGGAGGCCTTTAAGTCTTCTTTTGCCGACGCCCCCTTTGATGGGTCCTCCCTGTTTGGACCCAAGGTAAAGGACACACTGACCCGCTGTGAACAGGAGGGTAAGACTCTGACTGCCGTAGGGGCACGATTTTCCACTCCCTTTCGGCCTTATCCCAAGGCTAAAAGAGGAGGGAAAATGTGGTTCCGTAGATCTCAGAAGCCTTACCCCTCTCAGCAGGAGGATTCCCCTTCCAGAGGCAGGGGAGGGGGAAATTCTTCCGGAAGGCGCCGTCCCAGAGGCGGCAGAGGCCCTCGCAACACTGGAGACCGCGAGTCCTTTCGTGGCTCTTCAGCCTTTCACAGTCCCTGAGGGATTGCCCGACTGTGCAGCTCCGGAGCCAGTCGGGGGTCGTTTCTCGAAGCACCTAAAAGCCTGGGAAGGTATCACTCAGGACCGATGGGTGCTTCGAATTATCGCCGGAGGTTACACCATCCCATTCTCTCATTCCCCCCCTCAGTCCAAAAAAATCCCGGACCCGCCACCCAGTCAGCGGGATACTGCAGCCTCAGAAGTTTCAAAACTGCTGCAAAAAGGAGTCATCCAGCCGGTCCCCGCAGATCAGATCAGATTAGGGACTTACTCAAGATTCTTTTTGGTGCCAAAAAAGACCGGGGACTTGAGGCCCATTTTGGAGCTCAGCATCCTAAACCGTTCAGTCAGAAAGTCCAAGTTCCGAATGGTCACCCTACAAACCATTCTCCCATTGCTGGAGAAGGGTGTTTGGATGTGCTCCATAGATCTCAAGGACGCTTATTACCATATCATGGTACATCAAGCGACCAGGAGACATCTGCGCTTCAGCCTAGGAGGCAGTCATTTTCAGTTCCGTGCGCTGCCCTTTGGTCTCACCACAGCCCCCAGGGTGTTCACCAAGTGTTTGGCAGTCGTGACTGCTCACCTGAGAAGTCTAGGATTCCAGGTGTTTCCGTATCTAGACAACTGGCTCCTAACTGCCACCTCCAGGCATCTACTACTGCAGAGCCTTCAAGCCACTATATCGCTGGGCAGTTCCCTTGGAATCACCTTCAATTGGCCAAAGTCTGTGTTGCTGCCATCTCAACGAATAAGATTCATAGGGGTAGAGATAGACTCAAACCGAATGCGGGTCTATCTACCTACAGACAGAATACTAACCATACAGACTCAAGTTTGAGCCTTACTTCCCAGGTCCAAAGCTCCAGCCAGGATGGTCCTGCAGCTATTGGGATCCATGTCCGCCATGGTTCTTCTAGTCCCCTTGGCAAGGTTACACATGAGAATTCTCCAGTGGCTTCTTTCAGCTCAGTGGTCCTTTCAGGAACTCCCTCTGTCACCTCATATGAATCACGGAATCTTGCAAACGGGACCTTCGCTGGTGGCTAGTGCCCTCCAATTTGGATCAGGGACGACCCTTTGTTCTACCTCCTCCTGCGGCCACTTTGACCACGGACGCCTCCCAGATGGGGGGGGGGGGCATTCCCTGGGCAGGTCAGTCCAAGGCAAATGGCACCCGGAAGAGACCCTACTTCATATCAACATCCTAGAAATGAGGGCAGTACTTCTGTCCCTTCAAGCCCTTCACGATTATCTCCCTCAGGGCGTAATTGCCGTTCACTCAGACAACATGTCAGTTGTCTGGTACCTGAACAAACAGGGAGGGACCAGATCCTATCCTCTTTGCAGAGAAGCCATGAGAGTTTGGGAATGGGCAGTCTCGACCAAACACTTTCTAGTGGCTACTCACATACCGGGCAAGTCCAATGTGATAGCCGACAGATTGAGCAGAACCATCCTCACGAATGGTCTCTGAATATGACAGTTGCAAGTCAGATTTTCAGCAAATGGGGAGTTCCGTGTTGCGACCTCTTCGCGACTCCTCTGAATGCGAAGTGCAAAGAATTCTTCTCTCTAACCCCAGCTCCGTGGAAGAGCCCCATGGACGCACTAGTACGTCCTTGGCCCACCGGCTTGCTTTATGCCTTCCCTCCAGTTCCTCTCCTTCCCAGGGTGATCCAAAAGGCATCTCTCTTGGGGAGCAAAATGATCTTAATTGCTCCTTACTGGCCTCGTCAAGTATGGTTTCCCTATCTTCGGAAATATGCTCTGGAAGGTCCATGGTTCCTGGATCAGATCCCAGACCTTTTGGTTCATCAGTCGGGACTATTCCACCAGTCCCTGCACACCTTAAAATTGACTGCTTGGCTCCTCCTCTTCCGACTATAGTCAGGAGTCATACATTGGATCCAGACGTTGTACACATTATCTTCGGCCCATAAGTCTGCTACAAAGAAACTGTATTCTAGCAAATGGAAAAGATTTGCTATTTGGGCTCAACTCCGGGGCCTGGACCCCATCTCTATTCCCGTGGCAGAAGTACTAAAATTTTTAACTTCTCTTTTCAATCAAGGCTCTTCAGTCTCTACCATCAAGGTACAATTGGCAGCGATTTCCAATTTTCACGAATCCATAAACCCACCTTTAATGAGCAACAGATATTGTGTAAGACCTTCTTGAAAGGTGCTGCTCTATTAAGACCTCCGATTTCTCATCCTGCACCTCCATGGGATCTCGATATAGTGTTACGCGCCTTGACTTCCTTCCCCTTTGAACCGGCGGCTACATGTGATCTAAAGTTTCTATCATGGAAGACAGCTTTTCTGGTGGCAATTACTTCTGCCAGAAGAGTTTCAGAGCTTCAAGCTTTGTCAGTAAAACCCCCGTACTTGGTTTTTCACAAAGACAGAGTATCCCTCAGGCCAAATCCTTCTTTTGTCCCTAAAGTTTGTTCCAGTTTCTGCTTACAACAATTGTTAGAACTTCCAGTCTTTTTTCCAAAATATTCTAACAAAGCGGAATTCATATTCCACACACTAGATGTCCACAGGCAGTTGCGTTTTTATTTAGACAGGACCAAACAAACAAGGAAAACAGATCAGTTGTTTGTATCCTTTGCAGACAATAAATTGGGCAAAGCCGTCACAAAGGTCACTATTGCCAAATGGATCAGGGATTGTATTACTCAAGCTTATTCCTATTCTAACAAAGAGCTTTCCACCTCTGTCAAAGCTCATTCTACAAGAGCTATGGCTACTTCGATAGCATTTCATTCTAAGCTTGCCATTAGTGACATTTGTGCTGCAGCTACATGGTCTTCCCCGCACACTTTTTATTTCCCACTACATATTGGATGTGGCATCTAGAGGACGAGCTTCATTTGGTTCCACAGTGCTCAGGAGTGTTTTCCAATGAGCCACCCAGGATTTAGGTGCTAGGGACGCTGTCCCATCAGTACAGAATGTAGGCGAGATAGGATCACATAACATCTTTTAGTTATGTACTTAACTTTAGATGTTTGGGATCCATCTCGCCTACATTCCTAATAACCCACCCTCCTTCCCCCTCCCTTGGAGATCAGAGGATATCAGAAGGTCCGAATCCTGTTGTTTCATCTTGAAACATCTAACAATGTTATATAATCAAGTTATGCTTGTGTGCATGAACGCGGACAAACAAGATCTGGGGGATTAGTGGTGGTGCATCCTGGGATAAAGATAGCTCAGCCAATAAGAGGCCTCGCTCTATAGCATAAGCGTGCCGAGTCGGAGCCGAGGGATTGGCTCCGAGCCCATCAGTACAGAATGTAGGCGAGATGGATCCCAAACATCTAAAGTTATGGTAAGTACATAACTAAAAGTTATGAACTGTAATCCCAGTTCTTCTCACACTAGCTCTGCCAGCTTTTCTTGTCTTAAAAGCCCTCATTCTGGTGGTGGCTTCCGTTCAGTTGGTACCTCAGGCAGTGTTTTGTGTGTGGGTGCTACAGTGAACTTTAAGCATGCAGTGTTCTCAGTCACTAGATTTTGTGAACACTTCAGTCTGTCTCATCTGTTTGCAGACAGCATTTAAAGTGGTGAATGGAATACCGAGACCTTTCACTTTCCAAAGGATACGGTGACCAGGGGGGTGTCCTCACTGGGATGGGGAATTTCGAGAACAAGCAATTGAAGGCATGTGGAATCAAGGTCAATCTGCACACAAATATCCCAGAGAAGAGTGTGGTTCTCCTAATGTTGCAGGCTTTTCAGGAATACCTTTTCCAGGGTGTGATTTCCATACACATAGACATGTTAGTGGTCTGTTGCATCATCAAGTAAGGAGGAACCTGATCTTACTGCATGTGTCAGATAGCCATGAGGGTATGGCAGTGGGCAATGTCTCCACAATGTTTCCTTGTAGCAATGCTCGTTATGCGATGTGCCAGCTACATAGTGGATTGGTTCAGCAGATTTCTACTATTGCCACACAAGTGACCCTTAAAACCATCATTGGCACAAATGATATTTAACTGCTGGGGCCAGTCTTGCTGCATCCTTTTTTGCATGCCAGACTAATACCATATGCAAGAGCTATTTTTGCCTTCATTCCTCCGTAGATACTGTCACGGAACAATGCTGTCGACGGTCATTGGCTTCCCAGACTTCTGTGTGCCTTTCCCATAGTACCATGATAAAATTCCTTCAGAAAGCATCTCCGTGTAAATCCTCCATAATCCTCATAACCTACTTTTGTCCCAAACAGATTTGGTTTCCATTGTTTATGGACTGTCCTCAAAAAGCAGTCATGGCTTTTATATCTACAATTGGATGTCCTATAACACCTGCCTGGGTAAGCCTTGCCTCGAATATTCCTTCCTTCAAACTGATTCCAGGGTTTCCCCAGTTCCATTGATGGCCATGGATCCTGTCGTATACTTCCAGAGTGATCCATATTGTGTGTGCAAGCTGTTCAAAAGCAGATGGGGAGAAAACGTTTATTTTGTGCGTGCCTGTAGATTGGGTCCTTTCTCCGCGCAGTTTCTCTCAGTCTTAAGTTTTTTTCACTTTTTAGCTGAGGCTTCGGTTACTCAGTGGTCATAGTCAACTTAACTGCCATGTTTAATTTTCATCAAGGTTTCAATTCCTCATACCTAGCACCACAAAAGATTTGCAAGGCCTTTTTCAAAGTAATCTTTTTCTTGCAAACTCCCATTAAGGACCCTACTCCTCCATGATTGACTCGAACTGCCGCCCTCTCCTTTAATTTTAAACATTTATCTTAGAAGACCTTGCTTATGGTAGCTGTTACGTCTGCTGGGCTGGTTGACCTACACGCCCTTTCTTCTGAACCAACATAGAACGTTTCCTTTAGGATCAATACTTCCTTTATTCCAAAGGTTGCCTCAGAAATTTTTCTCAGTCATGCCATTTGTCTTCCTTTTTTCCTTAGAACTCCTAAGTAAGGGGAGTATTTATTATACACTCCTGTTCACAGACAGTTAAACTTTTGCTTGCATCATTCTAAGACAATCAGAAAAAAGCAACCAACTGTTCATCTCATGCATCTGCCATGCTAGGGCAGAGAGTTCCAGAGTCACCTTGTACAGATGACTATCAGGTTGTGTTTAACCTTTATATACCAATCTAATAAAAAAAACGGTCCTGACAAAACCTAAAGCTCCTTCCACAAGATTTATTGCAATGTCTGTAACAGTATCTGTGCAGCAAGCAAACAGTCAACGTTGCACAACTTCACCAAGCATTGCAAATTGAATGTGATCTCTAGGTTGAGATCGGTCTTTGGGGCAGGTATTCTTAAGGGCATCCTCTACTGATCCCACAAAGGAATCTTGCTAACTGGGGAATCTGATCCTGTCTGTTGAAGTGGACATACCCAGTAATGTTAAGATAAAGAAGTTGTGTGCTTACCATGATAATGGATCTTCGTTATCCCTAGTCCATTCATTTTTACATCCTGCCCTTCCTCTCTTAGCAACTTTGTATGCCTTTCATGTGCCAGATGAAACTAGTAGGCCTAACCATGGGGCCTGTTCTGCTCATCTGCTAATTCCATATGCCTGGAGGACTCTGCAGCAAACATAATCTGTGGTTTCAGAGAGGACAGGTGCATTATGCGAAGTAGGGAGAGAGCTCACGTTTTTGGGGAGAAGTCTGCCAGTCGGATCTGCCTTATAACACTACTCCCAACAGTCAAAGTGGATAGACTAAGGAAAATGAAGAGCCAGTATTAACTTTTTAACTTCTATTTTTCAAGTTTTGATAGGTAAAATCCACCAATACATGAAATGTGTTCTGCACTGTTGTGGAAAATTAACACATACTGTAGCATTCAGAATGTTAAGTTGGCCAAAGTATTTCAGTGAACTTGAAAATCTAAAGTTCTAGCAGTCAACGATGCTGGGGTAATATACACATATATAATTATCATATGCACTGTGTTTGTGTGTTTGAAAAAAGTATATATATGAAAGCATTATCGTCCATGAAAAGTTCGAAATGATCGACCAGTGATCAACGCCTAACAGTCAAAAGCAAACACTGATTCACAAAGGATAGAAAAAATAATAAAACCACGTTTTTTGTAAGCCCCCACACCTGATAATTATATATATATATATATATATATATATATATATATATATATATATATATATATATATATATATATATATATACCTACTGTGACATCACACTGCATTGGAGAAAAGGCATACTCTCTGATCCCCACTGTAGTAATCTCATTTGGAAAAATCCAGTATGGTTCAATCAGCTGGACTAACTTTGTCATTTCATTGAAAACGCACATCAAAAAGTGCTGCTCCCATGTGTGTGTGTACGTGTGCATGCGCATGCACATATGGCTCTACATAACGTGTATACTGTATATAGATACGTATAGAATGTGTTCTGTTTAGCTGTAAAAGTTAAGTTACGCTGTATTCAAGATTACTAATACAGTAAGACTAAGCACTGAATAATTAAAGTTAAGTAACTGTTAATATTGAATAGAGATGGTATAGTGAGCAAGACAGTATTACTGTGATATATCAAAGATATAAACTATAAATTTCAGAAATATAGGAAATAGCAATTAAGCACATAATAGGAAAAGGAAAAACTTACAGCAGACTGTTTTACAAAATGCTAAATAGCTATTTATATTAAAAAATGTGGTGTTTTGTTTTTATACAAGAAGCTCTGTCACACAGGGATTATATCTGTGTGGCATTTTAATCAAGTAAATGTGTTTTATTTAAATGTATGTTCACACTATTGGCTACCTTTTGTATGGTTTTATCTTTGGTATCTCAAGGAGTATCGAGGACCTGGAACTCGGAGACTTCATGAAATTCTGGGAGTAGAGACAGGTGGGCCTGGTGGGAGAAGAGCAGGAGAACAAGGACACTCTCCGTCAGACTACCTGAAATTTAAGGACTTGATACTTCGAATGTTGGAGTATGATCCAAAAAATAGAATTGCCCCTTTCTATGCACTTCAGCATAACTTTTTCAAAAAAACAACTGATGAAGGGACAAACACCAGCAACAGCAATTCCACCAGCCCTGCCATGGACCATAGTCATTCAACCAGTACCACTAGTTCAGTGTCTAGTTCAGGTAAGTTACATTTTGCCAGACTTGAAGCAGTTAGTGATTGTTAGCTGTGGTTTTCTTTTTAATTTACAGTAGTTACTTTAGCCTAAAGTTATTTTACAATGTGCATTTCTTTAGCTTTACCTGTCAAATTACTGCCACTAATGTCATGTGGATCCTTGTGGTAATTGGCATAATGGGGAGGAGGGAGTGTATTCCATATGCTTGGCAGTTCCATTTCGTTGCCTATGTGCTTATGTCTTTTATGCTGTTATTTTTTTTAAACCCGTGGCTTTGGATTTGTTTATTATGATCATAAAGCTTTCATGTTTTGTCTTCTAGTTGCATTAGCCTTTTATAGTTTGCAGAGATTTCAGTTGCATTTGTCAGTCTCCAGATTTGGACTCGTGTATTCCTTTTTGGTTGATACAGAGGGTTAGTATTGCCACGTCACAGTGCTGTGTTGTTCATTTCCTGGTTCTGGTATTTTCTGTGCAGAGTTTACATCTCCTTATTGTGTCTGTGAGTGCTTTCTTTTGGGTTTTTATCCTTCTGCACCTCAAGGCATGTTCTGTGTGTAGGTATTTGCTTTGGTGAGCTGGTAATATTGTTCAGTATTATTTGTTTTCTTTTGCCCATTTCTTGCTGAGTTAGTCTTCAGTATGCTCATGAAACTGCGGATAGAGTGGGTTATTGGAGAATTCTCCTTCGTGCAAGATAATTTAAGAAGCTGATAGCCGCTTTGGAAAATGTAGCGGTGGTACATGTCTAACGCTGTTAATTTAGATGTTCTGTATGTATTTTCCCAACAACTAATGTATGTATTTCCCAGCAGCTAATGTGGTGTAAAAGTACACCAGTGAATGACATTTTCCATTGGAATTCCTTTTGATAGTCATCAGATTACTCCTTGCTTGAAGTCTCAAGTCTTTTTTATATTTGTGTGGTGTTTTGTCTTGGCAGTTGAGTAACTGATAATTGTAGTCATTGTATTATGACTAGTGGAGGAAAGTAAAAGGCAAAAATGATAAATTCCAGTGGAAGGCAATAGTTTATTACGTGTGGTCTCCGTAATTAATGCAGCATAAAATGCACACTTGTATACATGCATGCTCATAGGTCATTTTTTATCTGTAATTGTTGCCTTGGCATACCCAGATGGTCATTTTTGGGAAGTGGGGGAATAGGAGATGTTCTTCGTATTTCACTGTTGCAGTCATTACAATTGGGTTATCCTGCTGTCAGGCTACCCTCAGTCTGCCTGAATTCCAAAGTCTAGGTCCGGCGTCGGTTGCTGTTGCCTCTTCCCTGACGTCAGTGCACCAGGGTTATAAAAGATACAGTCAACACCATTTTCTTCAGTCTTTCTTGCCGAGCGGTGCCCGAAGCAAAAGCAGTTCTCAAGTGCTGGTCGGCCAACTCCTGAGATTTTCGTGTTCGAATTTCAGATCCGAAGTCTTCACAAAAAGCTACGTATCCCGTTGGGGAAACTTTTTTCTTGCTCCAGACCGATGTCAGAAAAAGTTAATTGTATTTCTTGTGGGAAGCAAATACCTCATAAGGACTTTCATTTCTACTGCATTTCTTGCATAGGCCCTGACCACGACGTTGCTAGTTGTCGGTGTTGTGCTAGATTTAACCAACGCACTATTAAGCATCGGTACAATTTTGCATTTCACTATTTTGGCAGAAGATTTAATTACACAATGTCGGATAGCCAACCGACTACCGCAATTCAAAAGAAACGCAAAGAAAAGGACAGGGATCCGAGGTCCAAAACTGACAACGAGGCTTCTTATAAGCCAGTCGCCGGTTCTCAGTGAGGCGCTTTCGCAGCCCCTGACGCCCGCTACTTTAGAGCCACAGGCCGCTTCTGACTCCCACGTGGAGCTGACTAAGCCGCTGGAATCTCAAGGTATTGGTACCTTGGAAATTATTCCCTCAGATGGGTCCAGAGCCGCTGAGCAGGCATCGGCTTCTGAGGGTGTTTTCAGGCCTACACAGTTGTGTTAAAACAACTTCAGCTTCAAAGGCAAAGACTAAAGCACATATAAAGACAAAGAAACGAGTACAACAGCCCCATGGACAGGCCTCCATGCCTAAAAAACAGATGCTCAAAATGGCCGAATACCTAATTACTTTGATCAGAGGTTCCCATCCCCCACCTGATAAGAGGCCTAGGCAAGAGACAGAATATGACTCTTCAGATCAGGTTTCCATTTCTTCTGATTCCTCTTCTGATCAGGAATACTCTCTTCCTCCCTGTGAGGATTCTGATGCTGAAGAATCTATCCCTTCAGCCTCTCCTCCTGAGGATTATTCTTTTGGGGAAACTGCATACCATGAGGGAGCATTTCCACTGGGAGAGCCAAGATTGTTCAGAATCTAAGAAAAGGTTCAGAGACTTCCTTTTACTACTTCAGCACAGGCCCCTTGCTATTCCACCTGTGTTAGACATTGTAGATGTATTTTCAGAGTCCCGTCTGACTCCTGACCCTTTACCTCCAGCTCCTGTTAAGCCAGACAGATACTACAAGGTTCCTGATTGACATAAATTTCTTTTTAAGAACCCTGCTGCTGACCCAGAAACTATCTCTCATGGTCCCAAAGGGGTCAAGGCTTCCACTGCAAAAAACCCTACCCCCTCTGACAGGGATTCTAGGACACTGGACAGATGGGGAGAAAAAGATTTACACTTCTGCTACCTTGGCTATAAGGGCTTTAAATTGTCAGTTTCATATGCCTAAATATCAGCAATATATTATGTCACTGCTTAAACAGAAAATGTTGATAAATTCTGAATGTTCAGAAAACAAAGAAATGCAGGATTTATTGCAGCAGCTGAACAAGTGGGAAAACATACTTTGCAATGTGGTTTTGATTCTCTGGAGGGTCTCCTGCAGGGTCGCTGTTACGGGTTCTGTCATTAGGAGGCATGCTTGGTTAAAAGAACACAATTTACCTGATCATGTTAAAGCAAAATTATTAGATGCTCCATTACAGCATGATGCTTTGTTTGGTGTTAAAGCAGAAGAGGTGTTAAAGAAAATGGAGGACAAAGCTAAATCTATGCAAACAGTCAAGGATTTCTTACAGGTAGAGCCACCAAGATTTAGCAGGCACTGGCCTACAAAGAATTGGTCCTTTCCAGTGTCAGGCCACAAAGGGGCAGATACAGACACCCTAGAGGCAGATCCCAGCCGCCAGGTTCGTACAGGTCTAAGCAATGGGGTGCTTTTACCTCCAAATCTGGAGAGGACAAATCACAGCCATACAGGAAACAGTCCCAATGACTTTCCCCTGCCTGCACCAAGCACTTGCCTACTGGCAGCACCTTTAGGGGGAAAACTAGCACTTTTTTAGCAAAATTGGCACATAACCCAGGACAAATGGGTCTTAAAGATAGTGTCGCAAGGCTACAAGTTTCACTTCCATACTCTGCCAAGGGCAAACGGTTGGCCAGACCTGCCAAAACATCAATGGGCAGAGGCACAATAGCAAGTCTTATCCCTCATGGACGTGAGTGCCATTCAACAAGTACCAGAGCAAGAGCAGAGACAAGGATTCTGTTCAAGACTGTTCTTGGTAACCAGAAAGGACAAAGCCTGGAGACCAGTACTGGACCCTATCTATTCTAAATACATATCTGGATATTCCAAAATTCAAAATTTTGACTCTACAGCAGCTTCTGCCCATGTTGGGCAAGAAGGCTTGGCTTGTGACTTTAGATCTAAAAGAGGCATACCTGCATGTCCCAATCAGACAAACATGCAGAAGATACCTCCGATTCAAAGCTGGCTCAATGCACTACCAATGCTCTGCACTGCCCTTTGGCTTATTTACTGTGCCCAGGGTCTTTACAAAGTGCCTGTCACCAGCAATTGCATTCTGCAGACCAAAGAGGAATACATTTATATCCTTACTTGGACGACTGCCTCATTCAAGCAGAGAACAAGGACATTCTACTACAGCATCTGGCATTTGTAAAGAGATTACTATCATGCCTACGGTACACAGTCAACGAACAAAAATCAAAACTTGTACTCTCTCAAGAGGTAATATTCCTGGGTGCAAGCTTAAATACAACTGCTCAGATGGCTTATCTCACACCAAAGGCAACTGACTACCTATTTCAGACTGTTGGCAGCAAAGGCCCAGTTATCTGCAAGAAAAATTCCGCAGGCTTTGGGCTTCATGGCATCCTGCATTCTTCTAATTCCATATGCAAGACTGCATATGAGGAAACTTCAATGGTACCTAAAAAGTGTTTGGACTCAACATTGCCACAGCCTGGAAACAATAGATGTTCATCGTGTTTCACTGTTGCAGTCATTACACTTGGGTTATCCTGCTGGCAGGCTACCCGCAGTCGGCCTGAATTCCAAAGTCTTGGTCCGGCGTCGGTTGTTGTCACCTCTTCCCTGAAGTCAGTGTGCCAGGGGTATAAAAGATGCAGCCAACACCATTTTATTCAGTCTTCCTTGCCGAGCGGTGCCCGAAGCAAAAGCAGTTCGCAAGTGCCTGTCGGCCAACTCCTGAGATTTTCAAAGACGAATTTCAGATCCGAAGTCTTCATTAAAGCTAAGTACCCCATTGAGGAAACTTTTTTTCTTGCTCCAGACCGATGTCAGGAAAAAGTTAACAATTGTATTTCTTGTGGGAAGCAAATTACCTCATAAGGATTTTCATTTTTACTGTATTCCTTGCCTAGGCCCTGATCACAACGTTGCTAGCTGTCGGTTTTGTGCTAGATTTAACCAACGCACCATTAAGCGTCGTTACAATTTTGCCTTTCATTCAGGCCGAAGATTCAATTGTATAATGTCGGTACTGCCGACGACCGGAGTTTACAAAAAGGGCAAGGAAAAAGAAAAGGACAGGCATCCGAGGTCCAAAACAGATGACGAGGGTACCACTAAGCCAGTCACCTGTTCGCCAGTTCTCAGTGAGGCACTTTCGCAGCCCCTGACGCCCGCTGCCTCATAGCCACAGGCCGTTGCCAACTCCCACGTGGAGCCAACTAGGCCTCTGGATACTCCAGGTATTGTACATTCGGAAACTATCCCCTCAGATGGGTCCAAAGCCGTTGAGCAGGCATCGGCTTCTGAGGGTGTTTTCAGACCTACACAGTTATATCTTAAGCAAACCTCAGCTTCAAAGGCAAAGACTAAAGCAGCTCTAAAGACAAAGAAACAAGTACAGCATTCTCCTGTACAGACTTCTATGCCTAAAAAACAGATGCTCAAAATGGCCGAAGACCTAATTACCTTGATCAGGGGGTTCCCATCCCCCTCCTGATAAGAGGCCTAGGCAAGAGACAGAATATGAATCTTCAGATCAGGTTTCCATTTCCTCTGACTCCTCCTCTGAGCAGGAATACTCTCTTCCTCCCTGTGAGGATTCTGATACTGAAGAATCTATCCCTTCAGCCTCTCCTCCTGAGGATTATTCTTTTGGAGAAACCCTGCATACCATGAGGGAGCACTTACCCTGGGAGAGCCAAGACTAAGAATCAAAGAAAAGGTTTAGAGATTTTCTTTTACTACCTCAGCACAGGCCTCTTGCTATTCCACCTGTTAGACATTGTGGATAATGTATTTTCAGAGTCCAGCCTTTCTCCTGATTCTTTACCCCCTGCCCCTGTTAAACCAGACAGATACTACAGGGTTCAGGATTCACATAAATTTCTGTATAGAAACCCTGCTGCTGACCCAGAAACCATTTCTCAGGGTCCCAAAGAGGTCGAGGCTTCCACTGCAAAAAACCCTATTCCCTCTGATAGGGATTCAAGGGCACTAGACAGATGGGAGAAAAAAGTTTACACTTCTGCTACTTTGGCTGTGAGGGCTTTAAACTGTCAGTTCCATATGCTTAAATATCAGCAATGCTTAATGTCACTGCTTAAAAAGAAAATGTTGAATAATTCTGATTGTGCAGAAAATATGGAAATGCAGGATTTATTGCATGCATCTGAACAAGGGGGAAAGCATACATTGCAATGTGGTTTTGATTCTCTGGAGGCCTCTTGCAGGGCCGCAGTTACGGGTTCTGTCATTAGGAGGCAGCTTGGTTGAAGGAACAGAATCTGCCCAATCATGTTAAAGCAAAATTATTAGATGCTCCATTACAGCATGATACTTTATTTAGTGTTAAAGCAGAGGAGGTGTTGAAGAAAATGGAGGACAAAGCGAAATCTATGCAAACAGTGAAGGATTTCTTACAGGTACAGCCACCCAAATTTTGCAGGAACTGGCCTACAAAGAATTGGTCCTTTCCAATGTCAGGCCACAGAGAGGCAGGTACAGACGCCCCAGAGGTGGATCCCAGCCCCAGGGCTCATACATGCCTAAACAGTGGGGGCGCTTCTACCCCCAAAAGTGGAGAAGACAAATCACAGCCATACAGGAAACAGTCCCAATGACTTTCCTCTACCAGCACCCAGCACTTATCTTTTGGCAGCACCCTTGGGGGGAAAACTAGCACTTTTTTCTCAGAATTGGCACAGGATCACCCAGGACAAATGGGTCTTGAATAATAGTGTCCCAGGGCTACAGTTTCCACTTTCATACCCTGCCAAGGGCAAAAGGTAGGCCAGACCTGCCACACAATCAATGGGCAGACGCACAAAAACAAGTTTCATCCCTCATGGACATGAGGGCCATTCTGCAAGTACCACAGCAAGAGCAGGGACAAGGATTTTACTCCAGACTTTTCTTGGTACCCAGAAAGGACAAAGCCTGGAGACTAATACTGGACCTGTCTATTCTAAATACTTTTCTGGACGTTCCAAAATTCAAAATGTTGACTCTGCAGCAGCTTCTGCCCATGCTGAGCAAGAAGGCTTTGCTTGTAACTTTGAACCTAAAAGAGGCATACCTGCATGTACCAATCAGAAAGTCTTGCAGAAGATACCTCAGATTCATAGCTGGCTCAATGCACTACTAATTCACTGCACTGCCCTTTGGCTTATCTACTGCACCCAGGGTCTTCACAAAATGCCTGGCACCAATAATTGCATTTTGCAGACAAAGAGGAATTCAAATATATCCTTACTTGGACGACTGCCTTATTCAAGCAGAGAACAAGGACATTCTACTAAAACATCTGGCGTTTGTAAAAAGATTACTAATTTGCCTAGGGTACACAGTAAACGAAAAGAAATCAAAACTAGTACCCTCTCAAGAGATAATATTCCTGGGTGAAAGCTTAAATACTACTGCCCAGATGGCTTATCTCATGCCAGACGAACAAAGGCAACTGACTTCTTATTTCGGCATGTTGGCAACAAAAACCCAGTTATCTGCAAGAAAAATTCTGCAGGCTTTGGGCTTCGTGGCATCCTGCATTCTACTAATTCCATATGCCACACTGCATATGAGGAAACTACAATGGTATCTAAAAAGTGTTTGGACTCAACATTGCCACAGCCTGGAAACATTAAATGTTAAGTTGTCATTCTCGCTGGATGGGTTCGGAGCCGAACCTCGGCTCCGACTCTGCCTATACTATAGCTCGAGAGCTATTTTTACCAGCTCGAGGCAGCCCTATATCCCACAATACCATGCACTAACTCCCCAGATCTCGTTTGTCGCTTCGCTGCGAGGTTGCCTTTTTTTACCGGCTCAGGTCAGTAAAGAAATTTTTTCAGTAAGTCTTCGAATTTGAGATAGTTTATAGTTTAGCCCCTTACATTAGTTCCCTATTGATTTAGTTTTACTTATTAGTGATATTTCGTTAAGCCCATTAGCTAATTTTATAATCGGGCCTACGGGCTTTAGTTTTTGTTTACCCCTACCCCCGTATAGTGTGTGTGTGTTGTGATCTTAGCCCCCTTAACTCCCCCTTGGGTTTAAGCGAGTGAGTGTGTGTGCTGACTGTATTACTGTCCTTAGGGCAATGTCCAAAGACGCTAAGGTCTCTGGATTCAAGAAGTGTAACTCGTGCTGTCAGAAAATCTCTGACAGACGGTCACACTTCTTGCGTCTACTGTTTGGGGCCTTTGCACCTGCAGGACTCTTGTTCCATTTGTCACGGATTTAGTTGGAGTCCTGCAGGAGCGTCGCAGTAAACTTATATTGAGGGGCTTATTGACGCCCGATGACTCCCCGTCCAAGTCTGGCTCGGGGAAGTCATCTAAGCCCGCCAAACCTTCTGCTCCAGTTTCTGAGTCGAGGGCTGGCGAATTTGAGACCGCTCCGACATCGGCTCCAGTCTGAACCGATACGAGCAAGACCGTATCTGCTCCGAAACCTGTATTGGAGCCAACTTTAGCGCGCAAGTGCTCTAGATCTCCCTCACTAGAGTCCGTCCGATCGGCTCCAAGATCGCTCCTCCTATCGGAGCGGAGTCATAGGACTCATTCTTCCAGGTAGTCTAGGCTTTCCGACCATGATATTGAGAAGGGGTGGTCAGTAGACTCATAAAATCTCAGGCACTGGCCCAAATTCTTCAAAGCCCATCTCACCAGACTGTGGCTCCCTCGGTACCACCTTCGATTCCTCCTCTGACTCTCCAGTCGAGTTCGGAGCCGGAGTTTGTCGGAACCGTAACCTTGCCCACGTCTGAGCCTTTACTTCCACCTTCGGCTCCGGCGTCGTTGGCTCCGACCTCTTCATTGGTACCGTTCTTGGAGAGGTCCGGGCGCCGAGACTCCATTGTCTGTTCCGAGGGGGGCGAGTGGCATCGGACCCTTGTCCGACCCCGCTCTCCCTCTCGGAGCATCTGCTCTGGTTAGTTCGGCCCCGACATCATTTTCGGAGCCTTCTCTGTCAGTGCCGGGGGTGGTTCGGGTGTCTTCGGTGCCTGATAAGGGGGGCTTTCGAGGTGATGAGCGTGCTGGAATCCAGTGTCCGCTCCAAGGTTGGGTTCTTCAGCTCCTCCCTCTACAGTGCCTGTTACGGTCTCTGGCCATCCTCCTGCAACTGACAGCAGAGATCCAAAGCACAGGGTACCCACTTTGGGGGTGTCTTCCTCCGAGGCCTCCCCTGAACCTTCAGGGGAACTCCCTATGGAAAAAAAAGTGCAAGAGGAAGCACGTAGACTCCCCTGAGTCTGTCACTTCGGACACCGACTTGGATGAGTCTGAGGGTTCCCCGAGATCCCCCTCTGAGGATGTCTCCTTTTCAGACATCCTAGAGATCCTGAAACAGAGGGGGAATTGGTCCACCCTCAAACCCTCCGAGGATGTCTGTTTACCTTGACGCTTTTGGGTCTCGCCCTTCCACCTCCTGGGTGTCTCCTCCTTTCGACCCACTGATGGAAGTAGTGGCCAGAAAGGCATGGGCGGCTCCTGACTCAATGGAACCTACCCCTAGGAGACCCTCTAAATTTATTTCTGCTCTGGAGGAGAAACCATTTCTAACCAAAGGTGTCTCGGTAGATGCTATGGTGGTAGCAGCCGCCACTAAGAAGGAATTAGCTGATCCTTCTGTACCTGTTCATCCTCCTAACAAAGAGTCTAGGACCATGGACAGGTACGGCAAGCGGACATTTTCTTCAGTGACCTTTGCCATGCGATCGCTGAACTATTTGTCATTTCACCCGCCTTCAGAAAGATTTGCTCAAAGAACTGGGTGAAACCATACAGGATCCTTCTGCTGCGGGGTATCAGGACAAAATTAACTCCCAGCTGGCTACCCTGAATTCCATTGCCAACTCCTCCATGCGGCTTATATCCTATGCAGCCGATGGAGCGAGTAGGGCCGCAGGCACAGGTGTTGTGTTGAGACGTCACGCTTGGATGCGAGACTGTAATTTTGCTGATCCCTTCAAGGCGTCCTTCACCAACACCCCCTTTGATGGTTCAGAGTTGTTTGGACCTCAGGTGAAGAATACCGTCACCAGGTGCGAGCAAGATGGTAAGACTCTCTCTGCCGTGGGAGTCAACTTTTCCACACCATCTAGACCTTACCCTAAAGGTCAGAAGGGTGGAAAGATGTGGTTCTGCAAACCACAGGGAGTCGCTCCAGTCGCACGTGGTGAACTCCCCCCCCCCCCCAGAGGCAGAGGGGGGGAATAATAATAGACGCCGCCCCAGGGGCAGAGGGGGTCCACAGAACCAGGGTTCCAGGGAATCCTTCCCTGACCAACCCTTTCAGCATCCCTGAGACGCTGCCCGACTGTCCACCTTCAGAGGCAGTCGGGGGAAGATTATCTCTGTACCCGGAAGCCTGGCAAATCCCTTTCTCAGGACAATTGGGTACAGTTGATTATATCCGAGGGTTACAAAATCCCCTTCATCTCCCCTCTGAACCAATCGCCAAGACCCCTCCCAAACGTACCACCTGGACAAAGGGGTAAGGCACAGTTAGAAATAAGAACTCTGTTAGAAAAAAAGAGTCATCCAGGCAGTCCCGGCAGACCAGCTAGGATCTGGAATCTACTCCAGGTTCTTTTTGGTTCCAAAAAAGACAGGAGACTGGAGACCCATTTTGGACCTCAGCAGACTGAACAAGTCTGTGCAGAAGACAAAATTTCAGATGGTAACACTGCAGTCCATTCTACCCTTTTTGGGCAGAGACAACTGGATGTGCTCGTTAGACCTCCAGGATGCGTACTATCATATAAAGATACACAGGCGCTCCAGAAGGTTTCTCCGCTTCCGGCTGGGAGCCAGTCATTACCAATTCAGAGCCCTGCCCTTTGGTCTCACCACAGCCCCCCGGGTGTTCACCAAATGCTTGGCAGTGGTCACGGCTCACCTGAGACACAAAGGATTCCAGGTGTTTCCATATTTAGACGACTGGCTCATTACTGCTACCACCAAACAACATCTTGTAATAGCCAGGGATTATACCATTCACATTTGCAACAAACTAGGTATTTCCATAAATTTTGCAAAATTCTCTTTGTCGCCTTGTCAGTCTATAAACTTTATAGGCGCCGTACTAAACACCAGAGAAATGTCTGCAACATTACCACCTGAGTGACAGACATATGCCAGAATGTTCAGCTACTGTTTCAGTCCAACTGAATTCAAGCCAAGTTAGTACTGAAAACGTTAGGCCTCATGGCAGCGGCGATCCTTCTCCTCCTTCCTTTAGCTCGCTTCCACATGAGAATTCTCCATTGGATGCTTTTTTTCTCAGTGGTCCTTTCAACAGCTCCCAATGACTCGCAACATCTTGATAACCCCATCTTGCAAGAGACACCTGTCCTGGTGGATGGTCTCCCCTCAACTTCTTCAGGGCAGACCCTTTGTTCTCCCCCCTCCAGTTGCCACAGTGACAACGGATGCCTCCCTGATCAGGTGGGGGGGGGTATTATCAGGGCAGGACTGTCCAGGGCACATGGCAACAATTAGAATGCCACCTGCACATAAATGTCCTAGAGATGAGAGCAGTGCTTTTATCATTGCAAGCCCTTCAGGACTCTCTTCCCACCAGGACTATAGCAATTCAAACAGACAATATGTCTGTTATAAACAAGCAGGGCGGAACAAAGTCCTATCCCCTATGTCGAGAAGCACTCAGACTTTGGCAGTGGGTGATCTCCTCTCAACGGCTTCTGATAGCAATGCACATCCCCGGGAGGTCCAACGTCATTGCGGACAGACCGAGCAGAACAATTCTCATGCCTCACGAGTGGTCTTTAAATCTAGCGGTAGCAGAGAGAATTTTTCAGAAGTGGGGCCAGCCTTGCTGCGATCTTTTCGCAACCCCTCAATACAGCAAGTGCCTCGACTTATTCACACTCTTCCCTCTACCAGGCCATCCCCCCCAGAGATGCTCTAGTCCACGATTGGCCTCGGGGTCTTTTATACATATTCCCCCCCTTCCCGCTGATTCTGCAATTAATTCAGAAAGCAACCGCATTGAGATCCAAAATGATCCTCATTGCCCCTTATTGGCCTCGACAAGTATGGTTTCCGTTCCTGCACCATCATCTACTGGAACAGCCCTGGCATCTGGAACCCCTTCCAGACCTTTTGACCCATCTAACGGGCAAGCTGCACCAGTCTCTTTGTTCCCTCAACCTCACAGGTTGGTTGCTCCACTTCCAACCATAGCCAGGCTTCCCTTCATTTCTCTTCCTGTCCGTGATATCATTCTTGCTTCCCATAAGTCCAATACTAGGAAGACTTATGCGAACAAATGGAAGCGTTTTTCATTCTGGGCAGAAGCTAGGTTCTTGGATCCTTTTAATACTCCAATTCATAAAGTTCTAGATTTTCTGGCGGAGCTTTTTCATTCAGGATCGTCGTCGGCCACTATCAGACTACAACTGGCAGCCATTGTCAATTTTCATGTGGGGCTATCGGAAACTATGTCCCACAAACTCTGTAAAGCTTTCCTCAAGGGCGTATTTTTGCTCGGACCTCCCATTAAGGATCCTCCTCCACAATGGGATTTAAATTTAGTTCTAACATCATTAATTCTCCCTCCCTTTGAACCTGCAGCTTCTTGCTCATTCAAACTTCTGTCTTGGAAAACTCTGTTTTTGGTGGGTATAACATCTGCCAGAAGGGTATCGGAACTCCAGGCATTGTCTGTCCATCCCCCTTATTTGGTTTTTCATAAAAACAGGGTAACTATCGGAACGAATCCTTCCTTTCTACCGAAAGTTTCTTCTGAATCAAATCTGAACCACACTATTGACTTGCCTGTGTTCTTCCCAGATTATTCAAACGGGGCTTAACAGAAATTGCATTCCTTGGATGTTCATCGCCAGCTGTGGTATTACCTAGACAGGACAAAACAATTCAGAAAGTCAGACCAGCTCTTTCTCTCTTATGCTGAAGGAAAGAAAGGACTTCCAGTAACCACTCCCGTCTAGACCTAAAGCTCATTCAACTAGGGCACTATCAACATCAACAGCCTTTCAAGCAAGGTTACCGTTAGATGCCATATGTGCAGCAGCTACATGGGCTTCTCAACATACTTTTATTACCCATTATAAGCTTGATATAGTCTCCAGAAATAGAGCTGACTTTGGTTCCACCATACTCAGGAGTCTGTTCCGTTGAGACACCCAGGATCAAGGTGCTAGGGACGCTGTCCCATCCAGCAAGAATGAAGGCGAGAATGACAACTTAACATTAAGAAGTTATGTACCTACCATAACGTTCCATGTTAGTTGTCGTCTTCTCGCCTTCTTTCTTGCATCCCTCCCTCCTGCCCCCTAGCCTGGACAGTCTTGAAGGTCTCTGAGTCCTTCTCTTTCATGTTATACAGTCCTTTACGGTCACCCCGTATCTTTAGTGTTACCAGCAGGGAGACCGTATTTGGTAATAATAATATAATATATATATATATATATATATATATATATATATATATATATGTGTGTGTGTGTGTGTGTTAGCTGCCAACGAGATCTGGGGAGTTAGCGCATCGTATTGTGGGATATAGGGTTACCTCGAGCCAGTAAAAATAGCTCTCGAGCTATAGTATAGGCCGAGTCGGAGCAGAGTTTCGGCTCCGATCCCATCCAGCAAGAAAGAAGGCGAGAAGACAACTAACATGGAACGTTATGGTAGGTACATAACTTCTTATTATCCTCCTTCCTTGCCTCCAACAGGAGTTTCGATGGTGGGCACAGGCCTGTCACCACAACAAGGGGCAGCGATTCAGCCAAGCCACAGCCAGACAGTCAGTAACAACAGATGCATCAGATTATGCCTGGGGGGGCCCACATGGCAGGAAAATGTATTCAGGGCACATGGCCCACAAGCCAAAGGCATCTTCATATCAATTAAAAAGAGATGCTAGCTTTTCAGAATGTCCTGACAGCTTTCAAGGATCTGCTTCATCCAGGACAACTGCTTATAAAGACGGACAATACTACAGTCATGTGGTACATAAACAAGCAGGGAGGCACACATTCCTACCCCCTCTGCAGACAAGCCATGACTTTGTGGGACACAGCATTGACTTCTCAAGTACACCTGCAAGCACATTTCCTGCCTGGAAAGATAAATACTCTGGCAAACGAATTAAGCAGATACCTCACGGATCCCCACGAGTGGAAACTGGATCCACCAGTCTTTAGCATGATGATAAAAGAATGGGGATGCCCAGACATTTGCCTCCCCCCCCCCACAACTACCAACTACAGAGATTCTGCACAAGGATTTATCACAAGCAAGCATGGAAAGTGGATGCTGTATCATTCATCTGGGAAACCCTAACAGTTTATGCTTTTCCTCCTCTGCCTCTCCTCCCCAAGGTACTCCTAAAGGTCAGACAAGAGAAGCCAAAAATGATTGATTGCCCCAGATTGGTCCCGCCAGCACTGGTACCCAATCCTAAAGAGCTTGTGCCAACGCCCAGCCTGGACATTACCTCTAATTCCTCACTTACTGACCCAACAAAACAATCAGATCCTGCACAGCCAACTCAGGACCCTAAATCTGGCAGCATGGCAGATAATGCAGCCATTCAGAACACCTCTGTCTAAAGCAGTGATGGATGTTATTTTGGAGGCCAGGAGGCCCACTACCAGTAAGTCTTATGCAGAAAAAATGGAAGAGATTCTGTGCTTGGAACCAGGCACAAGGAATTGACACGTTTGTACCAAATATTCCTCAGATTTTACAATACCTAACTGAGATGTTGGACAAAGGCCTATCCTTTTCATCTATTAAAATCCATGCCTCTGCCATTTCAGCCCATTACAATACGGAGCCACCTATTTTTTCTCCTCCATTGCTAAGGCAGTACCTCAGAGGGGCCAAAAATATAAGACCCCCAAGGAGAGCGCTAATACCTGCATGGGACCTCAACTATGTCTTGGAAAAACTCACACTGCCACCATTTGAGCCAGCCAATACAGCAGAGATAAAGTTCTTATCATGGAAAACAGCTCTGCTCCTAGCAATAACCTCTGCAAGACGAGTCTCAGAGTTGCAAGGCACTCAAGGCTGTGGAACCTTTTATCATTTTCCATCCTGACAGGGTTTCTCTGAGGACGAACCCGACATTTATGCCTAAGGTAGTATCCAGTGTGGCCCTTAACCAAAACCATTCATTTGCCTACTTTTTATCCAAACCCACAGAATAAGGGTGAGAGACTCCTACGTTCTTTGGATATACACAGACAGCTACGCTTCTACTTGGACAGAACTAAAGCTTTCAGAAAGACTGAGCAACTCTTAGTGACATATGCTGCAGGATCACAAGGAAAAGCTATCTCTAAGCAGACTATTTCAAAATGGATAGGTCACTGCATTCGTTTCTGCTATGCACAACATGGCAAATCAGTGCCTAAGGGCATTAGGCCACATTCAACCAGAGCAGCAGCCACTTCAGCAGCCTTCCTCAGAGGAGTTCCAACCAAAGACATTTTAGAGGCTGCAACTTGGAATTCAGTGCATACTTTTACCAAGCACTACCACTTACCTCTCTACTCTAAATGCAGAGCAGGCTTTGCCACTGCAGTTCTGCAGGGCCTTGTAGCCCCTCCTAATCCTATTTAGATCCAGCCACCCAACCTTAGTTTTGGGATTCAACCCAAGTGTAATGATTGCAACAGTGAAACACGATGAACATAGTACAGTTGTGTACCTACCATAAATGTAGATGTTCAAGTGTATTCACTGTTGCAGTCCAGGTTACCCACCCACCACCCCCCTTTTTATTTGCTGGGACTTATCTGTACTTCTCTATCATATACAACCTATGTGGTGTATTTGCTGTTAGATGAAGGAAATGTTTACTTTAGTGCATGCATATTTATTGGCATAATTTTTAGCCTACCATTGTGGGGGCACCTGACATCTGGGGCAAGAAAAACTGAAGAAAATGGCATCTGCTGTATCTTTTATACCCCTGGCGCACTGACGTCAGGGAAGAGGAGACAGCAACCAACGCCGGACCAAGACTTTGGAATTCAGGCCGACTGCGGGTAGCCTGCCAGCAGGATAACCCAAGTGTAATGACTGCAACAGTGAATACACTCGAACATCTACATTTATGGTAGGTACACAACTGTACTTTACTCTCATTCCCTGCCTGCAACAGGAGTTTCGATGGTGGGCGAAGGCCTGTCACCAGAACAAGGGACAGCCATTCACTCTACCCCTAGCCACACAGACCTTAACAACGGATGCATCGGATTATGCCTGGGGGGCCCACATGGCAGGAAGATGTTTTCAAGGCACATGGTCCACAAACCAAATGCATCTACATATCAATCAAAAAGAGATGCTAGCTGTTCAAAATGCCCTGACAGCCTTCAAGGACCTGGTTCATCCGGGACAATTACTGATGGACAGTCAATACCACGGTCATGTGGTACATAAGCAGGAGGGCACTCATTCATACTCCCTTTGCAGATTAGCCATGACTTTGTGGGCACAGCATTGACTTACCAAGTACATCTGCAGGCATAATTCCTGCCAGGAAAGATAAATACTCTGGCAGACTAACTAAGCAGAAGCATCATGGATCCCCACGAGTGGAAATTGGATCCACAAGTCTTCAGCATGGTAACAAAGAAATGGGGATGCCCGGGCATAGACCTATTTGCCTCACCTCACAACTGCCAACTAAAGAAATTCTGCACAAGGATGTGTAACAGACAAGCATGGAAAGTGGATGCCCCATCTTTCAGCTGGAAAAACTTAACAGTATATGCCTTTCCTCCTCTGCCTCTCCTCCCCAAGGTACTCCTAAAGGTCAGACAGGAGAAGCCAAAAATGATACTGATTGCCCCAGACTGGCCACGCCAGCACTGGTATCCAATCCTAAGGAACTTGTCTCAATGTCCAGCTTGGACCTTACCTCAAGTGCCTCATCTACTGACCCAGCAGAACAATCAGATCCTGCACAGCCAACTCAAGACCTTAAATCTGGCAGCATGGCAGATAATATAGTCATACAAAACATACTCCTCACTAAAGCGGTGATGGATGTCATTTTGGAGGCCAGGAGGCCTAGTACTAGAAAATCCTATGCTGGAAAATGGAAGAGATTCTGTGCTTGGAACCAGGCACAAGGAATTGACACAGCTGTACCAAATATTCCTCAGATTTTGCAATACTTGACTGAGATGCTGGACCAAAGGCCTATCCTTTTCATCTGTAAAGATTCATGCTTCTGCCATTTTGGCTCATTACAATACAGAGCCACCAATCTTTTCTCATCCTTTATTAAGGCATTACCTCAGAGGGGCCAAAACTTTAAGGCCTCCAAGGAGTTCGCCAATACCTGCATGGGATCTCAACTGTGTCTTGAAAGAACTCACCCTGTCTCCTTTTGAGCCAGCCGCTACAGCTGATATAAAGTTTTTATCTTGGAAAACAGCTCTGGTCCTAGCAATAACCTCTGCAAGATGAGTCTGAGCTACAGGCACTCATGGCTGTGAAACCTTTTATCATTTTTATCCAGACAGGGTTTCTCTGAGGACAAACCCAACATTTATGCCTAAGGTAGTGTCCAGTGTGACACTTAACCAAACTATTCATCTGCCTACCTTTTATCCAAACCCACAGAATAAGGGGGAGAGAATTCTGCATTCTTTGGACATACACATCTTCGCTTCTATTTGAACAGAACCAAAGCTTTCAGAAAGACAGGGCATTTACTAGTGGCATATGCTGCATGATCTCGAGGGAAGGCTATCTCAAAGCAGACTATTTCAAAGTGGATAGGCCACTGCATTCGTTTCTGCTATTCACAACATGGCAAGCCAGTACCTAGTGGCATTAGGCCACATTCAACTAGAGCAGCAGCCACTTCAGCAGCCTTCCTCAGGGGAGTACCAACCAAAGACATTTTAGTGGCTGCTACTTGGAGTTCAGTGCACACCTTCACAAAGCACCATCACTTACCACTCTACTCCAAATCCAGGGCAGGCTTTGCCACTGCAGTTCTGAAGGGCCTTATAGCCGCTCCTAATCCTATTTAGCTCCAGCCTCCCAACCTTAGCTTTGGGATTCAACCCAATTGTAATGACTGCAACAGTGAAACACGAAGAACATAGTACAGTTGTGTACACTTACCATAAATGTAGATGTTAGAGTGTGTATTCACTGTTGCAGTCCAGGTTACCCACCAGCCATCCCCAGTCTCTTTGCTCGAACTTATCTGTACTTCTCTATTCTATACAACCTATGTGGTGTATTTGCTTGTAGATGAAGGCAAAATATATACTTTGGTGCATGCATATTTTATTGACATATTTTTAGCCTACCCTTTTGGGGGCACCTGACATCTGGGGCAAGAAAAACTGAAGAAAATGGCTTCGGCTGCATCTTTTATACCCCTGGCACACTGACGTCAGGGAAGAGGTGACAGCAACCGACGCCAGACCTAGACTTTGGAATTCAGGCCGACTGAGGGTAGCCTACAAGCAGGATAACCCAATTGTAATGACTGCAACAGTGAATACACTCTAACATCTACATTTATGGTAAGTGTACACATCTGTACTATTCATGTTCTTCATGTGTAGCAAACTAGCGGCAGTGTGAAGTGCACAAGCGTTGATAATAAAAATGAAGCAAAATAAGTACATTTTATTTTATACAAAATATCATGAGTGCAGATTAAAATTAAGGGTAAAGGTGGGTGAAATGAGCTTTGTTATGCCAAAACTTTGAAACTTTGACAGAGGATGAAATGAAGAAAACCTGACATTTTTGCAAGGGTGTAATGTTTTGTGAATTGCTGTCACTAAATGACAAGATGTCTGTTTAACCATTTTAAGTTGTCTTAGCAACATCATCATATTCATCTGACAGCCTTTCTGTAGTTCCTGCATTATTCTTCGCTCGTGTGGCAACTTGACTTTTATTTATACTGCACTGATCTCTGGCAACTTTTCAACTCTACAGCAAGGCTTTTTAGCATGGTTATCCCATTATGACTGTATTAGTTTAATGCATCATCTGTATTAACTGCATTTTGATTTTGAGGTTGGCATTTGTCTCTGTTGACCTTGCAGGCTCTACAAATAAGGTCCTATCTGTTTTGCGGAGATGTTGCCTCTTACTAGCAAACAGTCCTGTTCCATTTAGCCCTCTTACTAGCAAACAGTCCTGTTCCATTTAGCTTATGTGGCTCGCAAGTATGTGCTTTCATATTACTGGTCATAGGTCTTTCATCGTGCTAAATTAATTCTTCCCTGTGAGTTTCATAACCTCATCAGTTGTGGTTTCTCCAGTGTCCAGGATTAAGAGGTCCCTGAAATATTTTAAATGATTTACAGCATGATACTGAATTATAACCGTAAAGGACAGAGCCAACATGTCTATATCAGCTTTTAAGCACTTAAATGTCATATTAAGATATGCATAAAGTGCTGTGAGAAGGGAACAGATGTTCATCGTGTTTCATTGTTGCAGTCATTACACTTGGGTTATCCTGCTGGCAGGCTTACCTGCATTCGGCATGAATTCCATAGTCTTGGTCCGGCATCGGTTGCTGTCGCCTCTTCAGTGACGTCAGTGCACCAGGGGTATAAAAGATGCAGCCAACACCATTTTCTCCAGTCTTTCTTGTCGCGCGGTGCCCGAAGCAAAATCAGTTCGCAAGTGCCAGTCGGCAGACTCCTGAGATTTTCATTAAAGTGAAGTACCCCATTGGGGAAACTTTTTTCTTGCTCCAGACCAATGTCAGAAAAAGTTAATTGTATTTCTTGTGGGAAGCAAATACCTCATAAGGATTTCCACTCTTACTTTATTCCTTGCCTAAGGCCCTGACCACGACATTGCTTGTTGTCGGTTTTGTGCTAGATTTAACCAACACACTGTTAAGCGTCGGTACGATTTTGCCTTTCATTACTTTGGCCGCAGATTCAGTTATACAATGCCGGCGGAACAGCCAACGACCGGTGTTTATAAAAAAAGCAAGGATAAAGACATGGACAGGCATCAGAGGTCCAAAACCGACGATGAGGCTTCCTCTAAGCTAGTAGTCTGTTCTCAGGCACTTTCGCAGCCCCTGACACCCGCTACCTCAGAGCCACAGGCCGCTTCCGACTCCCACGTGGAGCCGACTGGGCCTCTGGAAACTCAAGAAATTGGATCCTCGGAAACTATTCCCTCACATGGGTCCGGAGCCACTGTGCAGGCATCGGCTTCTGAGGGTGTTTTCAGACCTACACAGTTATATGTAAAGCCATCTTCAGCTTCAAAAATGAGAACTAAATCAGCTCTAAAGACAAAGAAACAAGTACAGCATTCTCCAGGACAGACTTCCGTGCCTAAAAAACAGATGCTCAAAATGGCCGAAGACCTTATTACTTTGATCAGGGGTTCCCATCCCCCTTCTGAAAAGAGGCCTAGGCAAGAGACAGAATATGAATCTTCAGATCAGGTTTCCATTTCCTCTGATTCCTCCTCTGATTAGGAATAGTCTCTTCCTTCCTGTTAGGATTCTGATGCTGAAGAATCTATTCCTTCAGCTTCTCCTCCTGAGGAATTACTCTTTTGGGGAAACTGCATACTATGAGGGAGCACTTTCATTGGGAGAGCCAGGATTATTCAGAATCTAAGAAAAGGCTCAGAGATTTTTTCTTACTTCCTCAGTGCAGACCCTTTGCTATTCCTCCCTGTTCTGGACATTGTAGATGATGCTTTTTCAGAGTCCGGCCTGTCTCCAGACTCTGTACCCCCTGCACCCGTTAAGCCAGACGGGTACTACAGGGTTCTAGATTCACATAAATTTTTATATAAAAACCCTGCTGCTGACCCAGAAACTATATCTCAGGGTCCCAAAGGCATCAAGGCTTCCACTGCAAAAAACCTTGTTCCCTCTGATAGGGATTCTAGAGCACTTGACAGATGGGGGGAAAAAGTTTACACTTCTGCTTCCTTGACTGTAAGGGCTTTAAATTGTCAGTTTCATATGCTTAAATATCAGCAATACTTAATGCCACTGTTAAAACAGAAAACAACAAATTCTGAATGTGCTGAAAACAAGGAAATGCAGGATTTATTGCATGCAGCTGAACAGATGGGAAAAAATACTTTGCAATGTGGTTTTGATTCTTTGGAGGCCTCTTGTAGGGCCGCTGTAATGGGTTCTGTGATTAGGCATGCTTGGTTAAAGGAACAAAATCTGCCTCATTATGTTAAAGCAAAATTATTAGATGCTCCATTATAGCATGATACTTTGTTTGGTGTTAAGACAGAAGAGATGTTGAAGAAAATGGAGGATAAAGCGAAATCTATGCAGACAGTTAAGGATTTCTTACAGGTACAGCCACCCAGATTTAGCAGGAACTGGCCTTCAAAAAATTGGTCCTTTCCAGTGTCAGATAGGCCACAAAGAGGCAGATACAGGCGCCCTAGAGGCAGATCCCAGCCCCAAGGTTCATACAGGCCTAAACAATGGGGTGCTTCTACCTCCAAAAGCAGAGAACACAAATCTCAACCTTATAGGAAACAGTCACAATGACTTTCCTCTACCAGTACCAATCACTTACCTTTTGGACGCTCCTTTAGGGGGGAAAACTAGCACTTTTTCCGCAAAAGTGGCACATGATCACCCAGGACAAATGGGTCCTGAATATAGTGTCTCAGGTTACAGGTTCCACTTTCACACCCTGCCAAAGGCAAAAGGCATGCCAGACCTTCCACACAATCAATGGGCAGGGACACAAAAGCAAGTTTCATCCCTCATGGACATGAGGGCCATTCAGCGAGTACCACTACAGGAGCAGGGACAAGGATTTTACTCATGACTTTTCTTGGTACCCAGGAAGGACAAAGCCTGGAGACCAATACTGGACCTGTCTATTCTAAACACTTTTCTGGACGTTCTGCAGCAGCTTCTGCCCATGCTGGGCAAGAAGGCTTGGCTTGTAACCTTGGACCTAAAAGAGGCATACCTGCATGTCCCAATCAGACAATCTTGCCGAAGATAAAATGCCTGGCACCAGTAATTGCTTTTTGCAGACAAAAAGGAATTCAAATATATCCCTACTTGAACGACTGCCTTATTCAAGCAGAGAACAAGGACATACTACTACAGCATCTGGCGTTTGTAATAAGATTACTAATTTGCCTAGGGTACACAGTAAACGAAAAGTTAGTACCCTCTCAAGAGATATTATTCCTGGGTGCAAGCTTAAATAGTACTCTGTAGACAAGCCATGATTTTGTGGAACACATCATTGACTTTTCAAGTACACCTGCAAGCACAATTCCTGCCAGGAAAGACAAATACTCTGGCAGACGACCTAAGCAGAAACCTTATGGATCCTCACGAGTGGAAACTAGATCCACAAATCTTCAGCATGATAACCAGAAAATGGGGATGCCCAGACATGGATCTATTTGCCTCCCCTCACAACTGCCAACTACAGAGATTTTGTACAAAGACTTATCACAAGCTAGCATGGAAAGTGGATGCTCTATCATTCAGCTGGAAAACCTCACAGTATATGCCTTTCCTCCACTACCTCTCCTCCCCTAGGTACTCCTAAAGGTCAGACGAGAAACCAAAAATGATGCTGATTGCCCCAGACTGGCCACGCCAGCACTGGTACCCAATCCTAAAGAGCTTGTCTCAAGGCCCAGCCTGGACATTACCTCAAATTCCTCATTTACTGACCCAACAAAGCAATCCAATACTGCACAGCCAACTCAAAACCCTAAATCTGGCTGCATGGCGGATAACGTAAACATTCAGAACACACCTCTCTCCAAATCATTTATGGATGTTGATGTTCATCGTGTTTCACTGTTGCAGTCATGACTGTAGGGTTCTCCCCTGCCGGCAGGCAGTGATCGGTCGGCCAGACTCCCAAAGTCTGGGTCTGGCGTCTGCTGTTCAGCCATGCTCCCTGACGTCAGAGCGCCAGGAGTACAAAGCTGACAGCCGACGCCATGTTCTCCAGTCTTTCTTGCCGTGCGGTGATAGCAGTTCGCAAGTGCCGGTCGGCTGACTCCTGACAATTTTTTTCTGAACAAACTTCAGTCCGAAGACTTTCTTCTCCTACTCAAAGCTAAGTACCCCATTGGAGAAACTTTTTTCTTGCTCCAGTCCGATGTCAGAAAAAGTTAATAATTGTATTTCATGTGGGAAGCAAATACCTCATAAGGATGTTCATTCTTACTGTATTCCTTGCTTAGGCCCTGACCACGACATAGCTAGTTGTCGGTTTTGTGCTAGATTCAATCAACGTACAATTAAACGAAGGTATGATTTTGCATTTCATTACTTCGGTAGGCGTTTTAATTACAAAATGTCGTCTGATACGGTTCCGGCTACTGGAGTTCACAAACGACGCAAGGACAAAGACAGGCCTCCGAGGTCCAAATCAGATGATATCGTTCAAGCAGAGCCAGCTTCAGGTTCGGCCATCGTCAGGCGCTTTTGCAGCCCCTGTCGTCGGCCATTTCGGAACCGATGGCCGATACGGACTCCCACGAGGAGCCAACTAGGCCTTTGAATATTTCTGTTGCAGGACCTTCGGACAATGTTCCCTCGGATGGGTCCAGAGCCGCTGTGCAGGTACCAGCTTCCGAAGGGGGTTTCAGGCCTACTCAGCTTCTAATAAAGGCAAAGGCAAAGACTCCTTCCAAATCAAAGACTGCAATACAGGCTTCTTCTGATCCGGCTCCCAAGTCACATAAACAGTTACTTAAGATGGCGGAGGACTTGCTTACTATGATTAGGGGTTCACATCCCCCTCCAGATAAAAGGCCAAGGCAGGAAGTTTATTATGACTCCTCTGATCAGGCTTCGGTTTCTTCAGTTTCTTCTGACCAGGAATATTCTTTCCCTCCTTATGAGGATTCTGATGCTGAGGAATCCATTCCTTCAGCTTCTCCCCCTGAGGACTTCTCTTTTGGGGAAACTTTGCATGAAATGAGGGAACATTTCCACTGGGAAGGACAGGAGTATTCGGAATCTAAGAAAAGACTAAGGGATTTTCTTCTTCCCCAACATAGACCCCTGGCTATTCCTCCTATTTTGGATATTGTGGATGATGCTTTTTCGGAGGCTAACTTAACTCCTGACTCTTTTCCTCCAGCTCCTGTTAAGCCTGACAGATATTACAGGGTTCCTGATTCCCACCAGTTTTTATACAAGAACCCTACTGCTGACCCTGAAACCATTTCTCAGGGTCCTAAGGGAGTTAAGGCCGCTTCTGCTAAAAACCCCATTCCCACTGAGAAGGATTCCAGATCTTTAGAAAGATGGGGCAAAAAAGTGTACACTTCTGCTACTTTATCTATTAGGGCTTTAAACTGTCAGTTTCATATGCTGAAATACCAGCAATTTCTCATGTCTGTTTTAAAACAAAAGCTAACTTCCATTTCCGCCTGTGCAGATAAGGAATTACATGACTAATGCATGCCACTGAACAAGTTGGGAAGCATGGTTTACACTGTGGATTTGATGCCTTGGAGGCTTCTTGTAGGGCTGCTGCCTCTGGCACAGTAATTAGAAGGCATGCATGGTTAAAGGAACAAAATTTGCCAGATCAAGTAAAAGCTAAATTATTGGTTGCTCCTGTTCAGCATAATGTTTTGTTTGGATCTAAAGCTGAAGAGGTGATTAAAAAGATGGAGGACAAGGCAAAATCCATGCAAACAGTTAAAGATTTCTTACAAGTACAACCACCCAGATTTAGTAGGAACTGGCCTACTAAAAATTGGTCCTTTCCCAATTCAGACAGGCCTCAGAGGGGTAGATACAGTCGCTCCCGAGGAAGGCCTCAAACACAAGCCTCTTATAGACCAAGACAGTGGACTGCTTCCACCCCTAGGGGAGGAGAGGACAGGTCGCAAGCTCATAGGAAACACTCAATGACTCCCTCTGTTGGGCTGCAGGAACTTCTTGCCTGGAAGCCCCTCTCAGAGGAAAACTTTCTCTTTTTCACCAAAATTGGACTCGTATAACCCAAGACAAGTGGGTTCTGGATGTGGTTACAAATTCCATTTTCATACCCTACCAAGGCCAAGCGGATGGCCAGATCTTCCAACACATCAATGGACAGAGGCCTTAAACCAGGTGGAAGCTCTCTTGGCTATGAAAGCCATAGAACTAGTTCCACTTTCAGAGATGGGACAAGGTTTTTACTCGAGGCTCTTTCTAGTCCCCAGGAAGCAAAATTCATGGAGACCCATTCTGGATCTGGCAGTCTTGAACACTTTTCTAGAGATACCAAAATTCAAGATGCTTATTCTACAGCAGCTACTTCCAATGCTGACCAAAAATGCGTGGATGGTAACTTTAGATTTAAAGGAGGCATATTTACACAGTCCCATCAGGCAGGACCGCAGAAAATACCTCAGGTTCAAGGCCGGATCGAGGCACTTTCAATTCTCTGCACTGCCCTTTGGATTGTCTACTGCACCCAGGGTCTTCACCAAATGCCTGGCTCCAGTAGTAGCTTATTGCAGACTCAAGGGAATTCAAATTTACCCTTATCTGGACGACTGTCTTATTCAGGCAGACAGCAAGGATGTCTTACTCCAGCATCTACAGTTTGTTTAGAATCTTGTCAAGTTCCTGGGATTCACTGTAAACATAAAGTCAAATTTGACTCCCTCACAACAGATAATTTTTCTGGGCGCTTCTCTAAACACATCAACCCAGATGGCATTTCTGACATACGAAAAACAGTTACAGCTGGCTTCAACTTTCAAAACCTTGGCAACTTTAACTCCACTATCTGCAAGGAGATTCCTGCAGGCTTTAGGTTACATGGCCTCCTGCATCCTTCTCGTACCATATGCAAGACTACATATGACGCAAATACAGTGGTACCTAAAAAGTGTATGGTCTCAGCATTGCCACAGTTTGGACATACTGATCTCCGTCCTGCCTTGTCTTCAAAAGGAATTCCTTTGGTGGTCCAAGGCATGTACTCTAAACAAAGGAAAACCCTTCTGCCTGCCTCCTGCCACTCGGATACTAACCACGGATGCCTCAGATTATGCCTGGGGGAGCCCATTTTCAGGGCAACTGTCTGCAAGGCCTTTGGACAAAGGATCAGTAGCACCTGCATATCAATTTAAAGGAAATGTTAGCCGTTCAGAAAGCCCTATTGGCCTTCAGGAATCTTCTACAACCAGGACAACTACTGATACGGACAGACAACACCACAGTTATGTGGTACATAAACAAGCAAGGGGGATCTCATTCCTACCCCCTTTGCAGACTAGCCATGGATCTGTGGAACACAGCTCTAGTTTGCAATCTGGACCTTCAAGCTCAGTTTCTACCAGGGAAGCAAAACTTCCTGGCAGACAGTCTGAGCAGAAACCTTTCCGACCCACACGAATGGATGCTGGACACAGAAATATTCAAGATGATAACAGCAGTCTGGGGATGTCCTCACATAGACCTCTTTGCATCCCACCTCAGTCATCAACTACAGATTGTTTGCACCAGGACTTTCCACGAACAAGCTTGGAAAGTGGATGCACTGTCATTCAGTTGGAGAAACCTCTCGGGATATGCCTTTCCGCCTCTTCCTCTTCTTCCACGAGTATTATTAAAGATCAAACAAGACAAGCCCAAGATGATAATCTTGCTGGCCCCAAATTGGCCTGAACAGTTTTGGTACCCAACTCTGAAAAACCTTTGTCTGGAGCCCCCTTGGATTTTACCACAGACTCCGAACCTTCTGTCCCAACACCAGGGTCAGGTTCTACACTCCCATGTCAGAACCACTCAGCCTGGCGGCCTGGTTAATCCAGGGTCTTTGATTCATTCTGTCCTACCCAAGCAGGTTATGGATGTCATTTTAGAAGCCAGACGTCCTAGCACTAGAAAATCTTATGCAGGAAAATGGAAAAGATTTTGTTCCTGGATGCAGGCTCAGGATTCTGATCCTCCTTTTCTTAACATTCCTTTGATTTTACTTTACCTGACAGACCTCTTACATAAGGGTCTCTCTTTCTCTTCCATTAAGATACATGCCTCTGCTATTTCTGCTCATTATAATACAGAACCTCCAATCTTTTCCCACCAGCTCATGAGACAGTTTCTCAGAGGAGCTAAGAACTTAAGGCCCCCTTGATCTCCTCCCATTTCTGCTTGGGATCTCAACTATGTTTTGGAAAAGCTCACCTTACCTCCTTTTGAGTCTGCTGCCACTTCTGACATCAAGTTTTTATTTTGGAAAACAGCCATCCTGTTAGCTCTGACCTCTGCCAGGAGAGTTTCAGAGTTGCAAGCTCTTATGGATGTGGAACCTTATATTATTTTTCATCAAGACAGGGTGTCTTTAAGGACTAATCCTACTTTCATGCCTAAGGTGGTTTCCAAAGTGGCTTTAAGTCAAACTATTCACTTGCCAACTTTTTTCCCCTCCTCAAAATAAAGGGGAAAGGATCTTACATTCCTTGGATGTACACAGACAACTACGTTTTTACCTGGACAGAACCAAGGACATCAGGAAATCAGAGCAATTGTTTGTTTCTTATGCTTCAAGTTCCCAAGGTAAAGCCATTTAAAAACAGACCATTTCTAAATGGATTGCTCATGGAATCAGATTTTGCTATTCACACCATGGAAAGCAAATCCCAGAGAGTATAAGGACTCATTCCACCAGAGCTGCTGCCACTTCCGCTGCCTTTCTCAGGGGAGTTCCTACCAAAGACATTTTGGAAGCTGCAACTTGGAGTTCAGTGCATACTTTTTCAAAGCACTACAATCTACCTCTCTACTCTAAGTCTAGGGCAGGCTTTGCTTCTGCAGTCTTGCAGGGCCTTTTAGCCGCCCCTTCTTCTTTCTGACCACTTCCCCCCTTTAATTCTGCTTTGGGATTCTACCTGCAGTCATGACTGCAACAGTGAAACACGATGAACATAGTACAGTTGTGTACACTTACCATAAATGTAGATGTTCGAGTGTCTTCACTGTTGCAGTCTGGGTTTCCCTCCCTCTGTCCCCTCTTATTTTTTACTTTTGTGTGGTTCTTTTTTTTCACCATTCTTCTGAGGTGTATTTGCAAAGGGTATGGGACCTTATTCATTTTTGGACTCCTGACATCTGGGGCAAGAAAAACTGGAGAACATGGCGTCAGCTTTGTACTCCTGGTGCTCTGACGTCAGGGAGCATGGCTGAACAGCCGACGCCGGACCCAGACTTTGTGATTCTGGCCGACCGAGGACTGCCTGCCGGCAGGGGAGAACCCTACAGTCATGACTGCAACAGTGAAGACACTCGAACATCTACATTTATGGTAAGTGTACACAACTGTACTTTCTGGAAGCCAGTAAGCCCAGCGCCAGAAAATCATATGCAGAAAAGTGGAAGAGATTCTGTGCTTGGAACCAGGCGCAAGGAATTGACATGCTTGTACCAAATATTCCTCTGATTTTACAATACCTAACTGAGATGCTGGACAAAGGCCTATCCTTTTCATCGATTAAGATCCATGCCTCTGCCTTTTCAGCTCATTACAATACGGACCCACCTATTTTTTTACATCCACTACTAAGGCAGTACCTCAGTGGGGCCAAAAACATAAGACCCCCAAGAAGAGCACCAGTACCTGCATGGGACCTCAACTTTGTCTTGGAAAAACTCACGCTGCCTCCTTTTGAGCCAGCCAATACAGCTGAGATAAAATTCTTATGGAAAACAGCTCTGCTCTTGGCAATTACTTCAGCAGGAAGAGTCTCAGAGTTACAGTCTCTAATGGCATTTGAACCTTACATAATTTTCCATCCGGACAGGGTTTCTCTGAGGACAAACCCAACATTTATGCCTAAGGTAGTGTCCAGTGTGTCTCTTAAAATATTCACTTGCCTACCTTTTATCCAAACCCACAGAATAAGGGGGAGAAACTACTACATTCTTTGGACATGCACAGACAGCTGTGCTTCTACTTGGACAAAACTAAAGCTTTCAGAAAGTCTGAGCAACTCTTAGTGGCATTTGCCGCAGGACCTCAAGGAAAAGCTATCTCAAAGCAGACTACTTCCAAATGGATAGCCCACTGCATTCGTTTCTGCTATTCTCAACATGGCAAATCAGTGCCTAAGGGCAATAGGCCACACTCGACCAGAGCAGCAGCCTTCCTCAGAGGAGTACCAACCAAGGACATTTTGGAGTCTGCAACTTGGACTTCAGTGCACACTTTTACAAAGCACTACCACTTACCTCTTTACTCTAAATCCAGAGCAGGCTTCACCACTGCAGTTCTGCAGGGCCTCATAGCCTCTCCTAATTCTGTTTAGGCCCAGCCACCCAACCTCAGCTTTGGGATTCAACCCAAGTGTAATGACTGCAACAGTGAAACACGATGAACATAGTACAGTTTTGTGTACCTACCATAAATGTAGATGTTCGAGTGTATTCACTGTTGAAGTCCAGGTTACCCACCCACCGTCCCCCTTTCTTTGCTGGGACTGATCTGTACTTCTCTATTCTATACAACCTATGTGGTGTATTTGCTTGTAGAGGAAGATTGTTTTACTTTAGTGCATGCTCTTTTATTGGCATTTCTAAGCCTACCCTTCGGGGGGCACCTGACATCTCGGGCAAGAAAAACTGAAGAAAATGGCATTGGCTGCATCTTTTATACCCCTGGCGCACTGACATCAGGGAAGAGGCGACAGCAACCGACGCCGGCCCAAGACTTTGGAATTCAGGCCGACTGCGGGTAGCCTGCCAACAGGATAACCCAAGTGTAATGACTACAACAGTGAATACACTCTAACATGTACATTTATGGTAGATACACAACTGTACTGTTTGAGCATCTTGAAGAGAGTTTGGAACTTCAGAATCTGATCACGGAATGCCTTGTTACAAGAAAAAAGCTGAGTGTAGTAGTAGGAGTAAAAATGGTGAATAAACCTGCCAGATTTGTACATTTAGAAGTGGATCACCTTGTCCACTCATGATTGGCAGTGGAGTTTTACGGTGTCGAGTTGCCAGCCCGGCGCCCAGCCTTCCATGGAAGGCACACACACATGCACACTCGCGCCTAGGGCCAATTTTAGCATGTCCAGTCCACTTGCAGCATGTCTTTGGGGATGTGGCAGGAAACCGGAGCACCCGGAGGTAACCCACACAACAGCAGGAATTTTGACAATTTAAGTATGTGAGCTAGTGCAGACCCAATGAAGACAAAGAATGTGAAGTCAGGATGCTGATAAAAGTTTTGTAATTAACAAATGACCTAGCTTTTGTCGGTACTTTTCCTTTATTGGGGCAACACTTAAGAGCGCTTGGAATGTTACAATGCGCTCACAGTTTCACAGCTGATGCTTAAGTGGGTACTTTTCAGATTGTTTTTGTAGATCCTATTTCTTTTATTATTAGGCATTAGCATGTATGTTATCTGCTATACCTTGACTAGCAACAAATACTGGGCTGAAAATTAAATGTCATTAAATAAGATTCTGATCCAAGGGCTGACGGGGAGTGATATGTTATATAGCCTGGATTACATCACCTTGAGGATTTTGTAATTTTGCCGGTAACGGTAAACTACCTTTTTTGTCCCCCTCCTGTTTTTCATTATTAAATATTCAAACAAAACGACGCTTTCCATTTTTATTACTGAAAGCTACAACTTGGATGTATGTGGTTTAGATGCATTCAGATTTGGAATATTTTGTAAATGTGTTAATACTCTTCACTTGTATCCTGTTTTAAAAAAAGGAAGCTGGGAAATGGTCTTTCCCCGGCTCCTTATTGTCCAAAGCAGTGAGGCGGAAAATAATGATCATTAAAAAAAAAAAAAAAAAAAAAAATGCGGCACCTTTAAGTTGTAGAGCTTGTATCAAAACTTTCTGAGATCTGCTGAGAGTGAAAGTATCTTTAACGTATTTAGGAGGGTTTACACCTATACGAAAAGAAGACACACAAAAGAAAGAAAAGAACACTGCAATGGTGATGTTTGAAACTGGGAAGTCGACGGAGAAAGTCTGACTGTCTGGTTAGGCAGTGCCAGCACTGATGTATCTATTATTTTATTTACTTTCAGTTGGCTTTTAACAGGTTAAGACCACATTTATCCACGGTGATATAGTTGAGTGTTAATAACGTTAACTATAATATTCAGGGGTGTTTGGAGGTCCTTTCCGAGAACACGCCATTGAGCCAGTGTGGGTGGGACAACCAAAGGTATGTAAGAAGTGCTAAGATTACAACTGCGCGCATTAGACCTGTTACCCCGATAACAGAAAAATACCCTTTTGTCTTGTAACTGGTGAAAGTAAGTTTATTTTGAGAATCCTACCATTCCATTGTATACAGGGCTTAATGCAACCTGTAGTGTACTGTAGCACAAGCATTATCAAGAGGAGTGCAGTATAATCTGTATGTAAACAGTATCGAAACTAATAAATAATCTCACCATGATGTCCCTCAAACGGATCATTGCTGCAGTAGGTTTAGCTGTATTATGGGTTATGTCCTGCAAGGGATTTTAACAGCAGGTTAGCTTCCTAAGCTTCAGTTCACCTTCCACATGATCAAACTATTGGCTTGAGCTAAGTTGATAAAACAGTTTGGGCACCATGGCCTTCTGAGCTTTCCTGTTGTCAACGTGTGTTCCTGTTGTGGGCTGTCAAAGATGAACTGTTGATTAACACTGTTTCACTGCTGGGCAGATAAGTTCACTTTGGAGGTGGGGGGGCTTCCACTTTCCTCTGTTAGAAATTGTACTTTTTCCTAGTTTAAAATTAATTTCATAAAAATGTTGCCCATTCCGTGGAAATGAGGGACTGTACTCCAAGTGGGTTACACAAGAGTCTTTGCAGACAATGATTTCTCTGTTCAAATGGGGGAAAAAGAGAACTGCCTGTATAAAAGCCATAAGGATGTGTCTGCAATCAAATTACCGTTCCAGTTGATATTTCCAGTGGTACTTTGGATATTTTTTCCCCTATGTACAAAATCCTACATGGACCCCTTTGCAAGTCTTAAGAGATTTGACCTTAAGTAGCAAAAAGGTCAACCTCAGTTGGCAGCATGGACAGTCAAATAATCAGCAGAAGCCTTTGTTGAGAGGTCAAGGGATACCACAAAGGGAAAGCATTCCAGTGAAGACGTTCCCTGTCTTCCAAAAAAAAAAAAAAAAGATGCTGGACAAAACAAGGAGAAATGTCAGAGCACTCAAAGAAAAAAAATAATCCTGGGCAAACTAAAAAGCATTGGAGCACTTTGGCGATGAAACTTCATAGAAGAATAAGCGTAAGTCATTGGACAAAATCGTATAGTTGCAGATATACAAGATGTGGTAGGGCAATTTTTGATCAGAAGAAATTGTTTTGTGGAATAATTTTATAGGTTCATAGGTAAGTACTAGGATAGCTGCCCCTTTGGGCCATTTTAAGCCTATTCAGTTTCCCTTTTGGTGCTTGGATTAACCTATCCCGTTTCATTAGAGATTGGCTTTACCAATCCCATGGGCAGTATTACCCGTAATTAGAGTAACTGAGATCATACCATAGATAACATGAGGGTACCCATGGATGGGATTATGCATTTAGGAGCTTTCTCCGTCCATTTGTAGTACAGAGGTGGTAGTATTTTAAAAGTGAAAGGCAGTAGTATGATGACTGCACAAGCAATACTGAAAAGATTGTGTTCAGACCGTAGAAACAGCGTGGTCTTATTCAAAATGTATTTAGTATTATGGCTTCCCGCCTTGAAGACCACAATGATTGCAGTTATTTTGGCTTACAGTCACCTTAAAGATCAGGTGCAAAAGTCTTTTTTTACCATTTTGTTTTATAACTATGTCCTCATCTTATAAAGTGGGTTAACTTATTCTAAAATGTGTAGGCTTTACTTGAGCTACTAGTGCTTCTGTTTACTGTATGCTGAGTAGCTGTCCAATTACTTCCTGATTCCATGTCATCTAGCCCTGCTGATGATGCGGTAGAGGGGAGAAATGGTTTGTAGTGCGTTGGTTTTTCTGTAGTCTACAGCAGATTCTATTACAAAGTAACCCAATTGCAGTAATAACACTTGAGATTTCCTGGTCTAGAAGCCCTTCGTTCTTGAGTACTACATATTTTTTTCTTTTTTACCCCAGGCCCTGAAGAAGCTTTCCCCTATAATGTCGGGATGTTGGTAAATAATTTCATCGGCTGCCCACATGGTTTCTTTGCTTCTTTCTTGACACATGATCCTGAGACATCTTTCACCCCTTATATTGGTAGAGCCAAAGCCAGGGATTAGGCATCTAAAGCCAAGTACCCTGTTAGGAGCAGGAAGATGATGTTCGTGTTACACTGCTGCAGTCATTACACTTGGGTTATCCTGCCGTCTGGCAGCTCCCCAGTCGGCCTGAGTTCCAAAGTCTTGGTCTGGCGTCTGTTGCTGTCGCCTCCTCCCTGACGTCAGTGCGACAGGGGTATATAAGATGCGGCCAACGCCATTTTCTTCAGTCTTTCTTGCCGCGCGGTGCCCGAAGCAGAAGCAGTTTGCAAGTGCCGGTCGGCCGACTCCTAAGATTTTCATTCCGAATCCAGAACTGAAGTCTTCTACAAAGCTAAGTACCCCGTTGGGGAAACTTTTTCTTGCCTCAGACCGACGTCTGTAAAAGTTAATAACTGTATTTCTTGTGGGAAGCAAATACCTCATAAGGATTTCCACTCCTATTGTATTCCATGCCTAGGCCAGACCACAGCGTCACTGGTTGTCGGTTTTGTGCTAGGTTTAACAAGCGCACTATTAAACGTCGGTTTGATTTTGCCGGACATTATTTTGGCAGAAAATTCAATTACACCATGTCGTCGGAACTTCCGACGACCGGATTACATAAAAAAACACAAGGACAGGCATCCGAGGCCCAAAACTGACGACGAGGCCTCTTCTAGGCCGGTCGCCGGTTTTCTGGTTTTAGCGAGGTGCCTACGCAACCCCTGACGACCGCTTCTTCAGAACCACAGACAGTCTCCGACTCCCACTTGGAGCTGGCTGGGCCTTCGGGTGCTCTAGGTTTCCAGCTCACCGAAACTAACCCTTCAGAGGGAACCGAAGTAGCTGAGCAATCCACTACTTCAGAGGGTGTTTTCAGACCTACCCAGTTAACCATTGAACCCTCTGCTAAGTCTAAGCCCCCCTTAAAAACAAACAGACACAGCTTTCTCCAGGACCGGCCTCCATGCCTAAAAAACAAATACTAAAAATGGCCAAAGACCTTATTACTCTGATCAGGGGGTCCCATCCCCCTCCTGATAAAAGGCCCAGACAGGATGCAGACTGCGAATCTTCCGACCAGGTGTCCTTTTCCTCAGATTCATCCTCAGACCTAGGATTTTCTTTACCTCCTTACGAGGATTCTGATGCTGAGGAATCAATTCCATCAGCCTCTCCGCCTGAGGACTACTCCTTTGGGGAGACCTTACATACCATGAGGGAGCATTTCCATTGGGAAGGCCAGGATTACTCAGAATCCAAGAAAAGGCTCAGAGACTTTCCTTTTATTGCCTCAACACCAGACCCCTTGCTATTCCACCAGTATTAGATATTGTGGATGATGTGTATACTGAATCCAGCTTAAACCCTGACTCCTTACCTCCAGCCCCAGTTAAACCTGATAGATATTGCAGAGTCCCTGACTCTCACAAATTTCTGTACAAAAGCCCTATTGCTGACCCTGAAACTATTTGTCAGGGACCCAAAGGGATTAAGGCCTCATCAGCAAAAAACCCAGTTCCCTCTGACAGGGATTCCAGAGCATTAGACAGATGGGGAAAGAAAGTATATACGTCTGCAACTCCAGCAATGAGAGCCTTGAATTGCCAGTTTCACTTGCTAAAATATCAGCAATTTTTGATGTCTCAGTTGAAACAAAAGATGCTTCCAGATTCAGATCCTCCTAATTTTAAAGAAATGCAGGATTTATTAATGCAGCTGAACAAGTGGGAAAACATACTTTGCAATGTGGGTTTGATTCCTTAGAGGCCTCCTGCAGAGCAGCAGTTACAGGCTCTGTCATTCGAAGGCATGCTTGGTTAAAAGAACATACGTTACCAGATCATGTTAAGGCCAAATTGTTGGATGCACCTTTACAACGGGATGTGTTGTTAAAGCAGAGGAGGTATTAAAGAAAATGGAGGATAAGGCAAAATCTATGCAAACAGTGAAAGATTTCTTACAGGTTCAGCTTCCACGTTTTAGCAGAAATTGGCCAACAAAGAATTGGTCCTTTCCGGTCACAGACAGACCTCAAAGGGGCAGATATAGACGTCCAAGAGGTAGAGGTTAGGCACAAGGCCGTTACAGGCCTCGACAATGGGGTACACCAGGCCAGAAAGAAGGGGAAGACAGGCCTCAACCTTATAAAAAGCAGCCTCAATGACTTTCCACTACAGCTGCCAAGCAGCTCTCTCTTGGCAGCACCCTTAGGAGGAAAACTGGCACTTTTCTATCACAATTGTCATTGCATCACCAAAGACAAATGGGTTCTCAACATTGTATCTCAAGGTTTACAGGTTCCACTTTCACACTCTGCCAAGGTTAAAAGGAATGCCAAATCTGCCACCAAATCAATGGGCAGAGGCTCAAAAACAAATTACAGCACTCATGGACATGAGAGCTATTCAAAAGGTACCACCACAGGAGCAAGGACAAGGATTTTACTCAAGACTCTTTTTGGTTCCCAGAAAGGACAAAGCCTGGAGACCCATTCTGGACCTTTCTTCGCTAAACACTGAATGTTCCAAAATTCAAAATGTTAACACTACAGCATTTTCTTCCCATGCTGGGCAAGAAAGCTTGGCTCATGACTTTGGACCACAAGGAGGCATACCTGCATGTCACTATCAGAAAAAAACTGCAGAAGATATCTCAGATTTCTAGCTGGTTCAAAACACTATCAATTCTCTGCACTGCCCTTTGGCTTATCTACTGCGCCCAGAGTCTTCACAGAGTGCCTGGCGCCAGTAATTGCATTTTGCAGGCAAAAAGGAATTCAAATTTATCCATACCTGGACGACTGCCTGATTCAAGCAGAGAGCAAGGACATTCTCCTAAAGCATCTGGCGTACGTAAAAACATTAAGTTGCCTGGGGTACACAGTAAACGAAAAGAAATTAAAACTAGTGCCCCCACAACAGATAATATTCCTGGGTGCCAGCTTGAACACAACGGCCCAGATGGCTTATCTCACGCCAGACAAGCAAGGACAACTGACTCTACTTTCATTTGATGGCAACAAAGACCCAACTCCCTGCAAGAAAAAATCTGCAGGCCTTGGGCTACGTGGCTTCTTGCATAATACTAATTCCATATGCCAGACTGCATATGAGGAAACTACAATGGTACCTAAAGAGGTGTATGGTCTCAACACTGTAAAAATTTGGAAACAGTTATACCACTAATTCCTTGCCTTCAACAGGAGTTTCAATGGAGGGCTCAAGCTTGTCACCTCAACAAGGGACAGCCTTTTACTCAACCCACAGCCAGGCAAATACTGACAACAGATGCACTGGATTACGCCTGGGGAGCACACATGGCAGGAAAATGTTTTCAGGGCGAGTGGCCGACAGAGCAAAGACATCTCCACATCAATCAAAAAGAGATGCTAGCTGTACAAAATGCAATTCTAGCTTTCATCAGAGGAGTTACCTACCAAGGGTATTTTGTAAGGAGCAACATGGAATTCAGTGCATACCTTCACCAAACATTACCATTTGCCTTTATACTCCAAATCCAGAGCTGGCTTCACCACTGCTGTGCTGCAGGGCCTTATAGCCACCCCTAATGCCTTTTAGATCCAGCCTCCCTACCTCAGCTTTGGGATTCCACCCAAGTGTAATGACTGCAGCAGTGTAACATGATGAACATAGTACAGATGTTCATCCTGCATACAGCTGCAGTCATAACAGATAGGTTATCCTGCCGTCAGGCGGGTCCTCGGTCGGCTGAATTCCAAAGTCTAGGTCCGGCGTTGGTTGTCGTTGCTTCTTCCCTGACGTCAGTGCGGCAGGGGTATAAAAGAGCCAGCCGACGCCATCTTCTTCAGTCTTTCTTGCCGTGCGGTGCCCGAAGCAGTTCGCAAGTGCCAGTCGGCCAGCTCCTGAGATTTACGAAAATATTTCAGCCGAAGTCTTGTTGAAAGCTAAGTACCCCGTTGGGGAAATTTTTCTTGCCTCAGACCGATGTCAGACAAAGTTAATAATTGCATTTCATGTGGGAAGCAAATACCGCATAAGGATTTCCACTCTCTCTCTATTCCTTGCTTAGGCCCAGACCACGACGTCTTGGCCTGCCATTTTTGTGCTAGATTCAACAAACGCACTATTAAGCGTCGGGCGGAGTTCGCCCTTCACTATTTTGGTAAAAAATTTAATTATATTATGTCGTCTGATACTCCGACTCCAGTTTTGAGTAAAAGACGCAAAGATAAGGACCGACATACGAGGTCCGCGACTTCTACTGACACCACGCTAAGGCCGACTACCGGTTCTCCGATTCTCAGCGAGGCGCCTACGCAGCCCCTGAGTACCGATGACACTTCATTACCGGTGTCTTCAGTACCCGAGGTCGCAGGCTCCTTGGTCCCCATTCCAACTACAGATACAGACGCCACTCTTGGCGGGGGAACTCAGAGTTTAGACAGGCCTGCCATTTCTCCTGCCAGGGAAGGAAAACACACTGGCAGACAGCCTAAGCAGAAATATGACAGATCCACACTAATGGAAGTTGCATCCTCAAGTTTTCGCAAAGATAACTCGGGCATGGGGACAGCCAGACATAGATCTCTTTGCTACCCACAGAAATTACCAATTGAAAAAATTTTGCTCAAGGACCTATCATCCACAGGCCTGGAAAGTGGACGCACTTTCTTTCATTTGGACAACGTTGTCTATGCCTTTCCGCCTCTTCCTCTGCTGCACAAAGTTCTATTAAAAGCCAGAGCAGAGAGGCCAAAAATGATTCTCATTGCTCCAGATTGGCCAAGACAACACTGGTATCTGCTCCTGAAGAGCCTGACACATTCCCCACCATGGATCCTCCTTCTAGTGCTTCTTCTGTTGTCCCAGCACAACTTCAAAACTCTTCACAGCCAGCTCAAAACCCTAAATCTAGCTGCATGGAGAATCCCTTGATTTCCCAACAGACCCTCCTCTCCAAGGAGGTGCAGGATGTCATCTTGGAGGCCAGAAGACCTTCTACTAGAAAAGCCTACTCCGCCAAATGGAAACGATTTTGTGCCTGGAATCAGAAAAAGGGCCAGAATCCTTGGGTAATAAATTTACCTCAAATTTAAAAGTACCTAGCTGAGATGTTAAACAGTGGACTTCCCTTCTCCTCCATCAAAATCCACACTTCAGCCATTTCTGCACAATACAACACAGCTCCTCCTTTATTCTCTCATCCTCTCAAGACAGTTCCTCAGAGGGGCAAAGAATATAAAACCCCCAAGGAAACCACCAGTCCCTGCTTGGGACCTCAACTTCATATTAGAAAAGCTGACCCTTCCTCCATTTGAGCCAGCTGCTTCAACAGAACTACAATACTTGTCATGGAAAACAGCCTTCCTTCTGGCTATCACCTCAGCAAGCAGGGTTTCGGAACTACAGGCCCTCATGGCTGTGCAACCTTTCATCATTTTCCATCAGGACTGAGTTTCCTTACCAACCAACCCTACCTTTATGCCAAAGGTAGTATCCAGTGTAGCCTTGAATCAGACTATCCACTTACCTACCTTTTACCCTAACCCACAAAACAAAGGGGAAAGACTACTGCATTCCTTGGTCATTCACAGACAACTTCGTTATTATTTGGACAGGACAAAGCCATTCAGGAAATCCGAGCAGCTCTGTGTCCTATGCTACAGGTGCTCAAGGAAAGGCTATCTCCAAACAGACAATCTCAAAATGGATAGCCCACTGCATACGCTTTTGTTACTCATTTCATGGAAAAGCTGTGCCTTCAAGCATCAGATCCCACTCCACAAGGGCCACAGCTACCTCTGCAGCTTTCCTCGGGGGGGTTCCTACCAAGGACATTTTGGAAGCAGCCACTTAGGGTTCAGTGCACACTTTCTCCAAACACTATCACCTTCCACTTTACTCTAAATCTAGAGCGGGATTTGCCACAGCTGTCTTGCAGGGCATCCTTGCTCCTCCTAGTTCCACTTAGTGCCTGCCACCCCTACTTAGCTTTGGGATTCTTCCCATCTCTTATGACTGCAGCTGTATGCACGATGAACATAGTACAGTTTTGTACCTACCATAAATGTAGATGTTAGAGTGCTCATACAGCTGCAGTCCAGGTCCCCCCCCCCTCCATCCCCACTTAGGACAGGCCTTATGACAAACACCTTCTCATACAACCTATTTGAGGTATTCTTTTATGGTGTATTTGCTTGCAACTACTGTTTTTTTGATTATTCTATATTGCATGATTACATAAGTTTATGTTTTGCCTTCCTTCTGGGGGCACCTGACTCTGGGGCAAGAAAAACTGAAGAAGATGGTGTCGGCTGGCTCTTTTATACCCCTGCCGCACTGACGTCAGGGAAGAAGCGACGACAACCGACGCCGGACCTAGACTTTGGAATTCGGCCGAACGAGGACACGCCTGACGGCAGGATAACCCATCTGTTATGACTGCAGCTGTATGAGCACTCGAACATCTACATTTATGGTAGGTATAAAACTGTACTTTTTGTACCTACCATAAATGTAGATGTTAGAGTATAAACACTGCTGCAGTCCAGGTTACCCCCCCCTCCTTCCCCTCTTACTTTCTGGTACGTACCTAGGTCATCTACCCTTTACTACCTATGGGGAGTATTTGCCGGTAACTAAAAATGGTTGGTTGCTTTTCTTTTGTATATTTTACTAGCAATTTGAATTGCCTACCTATTTGGGGGCACCTGACATCTGGGGCAAGAAAAACTGAAGAAAATGGCATCAGCTGCATCTTGTATTCCCCTGTCGCACTGACGTCAGGGAGGAGGCGACAGCAACCTAAGCCGGACCTAGACTTTGGAACTCATGCCGACTGGGGAACCGCCTGACTGCAGGATAACCCAAGTGTAATGACTGCAGCAGTGTTTACACTCGAACATCTACATTTATGATAGGTACAAAACTGTACTTTTCTTTATCCAGCAGTCCATCTAGGGTTGAGATTATTGAAGCAGTAGAGGTGCCGTCTCTGTCTTTTTTAACCACCAAGTTCGTGGCTGAGGCCTCTGGTGAGAGACCTTTAGAAGTGCCATGCTGCTGTCTCCTCAAAACATCTAGTCAAGTAGAGTTAACTTTAGCGTTGGATGGGTTGGGTTTGGAGCAGCTAGGCAGGTGCCAGCTTCCAACTTCTATTTAAGACTGTTGGAATCATACAGCGTGAATTGCTTGAATCGCAGCCCCCTGCCCCCAGAAAACCTGACTTATTTTACAGGGTCCTGGATTCTATCAGACATCTTTTAGAAATCCAGTGTCAGACCCTGAAGTGGTATCCATGGCGAATAAAGGAAATCAGGGGCAGCGCTTTTAGGAATCCTTTGCCCATTGACATGGAGGGGTAGAACCCTTGGCAATTTTGGGGGGGGGGGGGTTATAACTGCCCTGGCCATGAGAGCTTTGAATTGCCAGTTGCACATGGTTAAATTCCAAGAATCCCTGCTGCACTAAACAAAAAAAACAGAGGGGATACAGAACAAGACTCTCCAAAGAGTTTTAAAACTTTGCAACACCAGTTCCCAGGTTGCTAAACTATCTTTACACTGCAGCTTTGAAGATCTTGGAACATCAAGTAGGGCAGCTGTCTCATGTTCAGTAATTAGAAGACATGTTTGGCTTAGCAGTCTTATCCCAAACATATCAAAGCTGAAATCCTTAATGCTCCTATGGACAAAGATGTCCTCTTAGGACAGAAGGCACAAAAGTGCTTTAAAAAGACTGAGGGAGGAGGATAAAACTATGCAAACTGTCAAAAACTTTACACTGGTCCCACCTTCAAGATTCAGCAGAAATTACCCTACCAAGTCTTGGTCCTTTCCTGCCTCCAAATCAGAAACAAAGCAGAAAGACCTGAAGGGGTGAACTGCATAGAAGCTGTCTGGTAGATCCCAGAACCAGGATTACTGGTTCCCAAACTCTGGGACCAAGTAGGGAGAAGACGTGATTCAGACAAGCACCTTCTTCATGAGCCAACCCGAGCACAACCCCATTCCAGCCACCCTACATAACTAGAGGGTAGACTCCCTCTTCCTTCATCAATGGCAAACCATCACCCAGGACAGTTGGATCCTAGATGTTATCAGAACTGATTACATAGCACAATTTACTTTTTTCCCCCGGTGTTCTGAGGTGCTCCTTCCATTCCAAAAGGACAGATCAAAGGGGCACAGTTTCAGATCAAGGCTCTCCTGGCATAAGATTCTATTGACCCAACCCCCAAACAAGTTAAAGGGTTTACTGCAGGCTGTTTCTGGTTCCAAGAAAAGAAAGGAAATGGATACCCAATTTAGACCTCTCCATTAAACAAATTTCCTGGTGGCTCCCAAGTTCATTTGCAAACTGCAAAAACGTATGAGGATTCAAATTTTATCAGGGCTGGTCCCAAAGAGGTTGATGGAGTCAAGGTTTTGAGATTTTCTGTGGTGGAACCAAGCCCAGGGAAGTTCGAGGAGAACGATCAGAAGAATGCTTCCTCAATTCTATACTTTTGTCTGCTGCCTCTCCTGAAGAAGAGGATGGAGCTCCAGAAGTAGAGGAAGATGAAAGTGGACCCTTTAGAATAAACTTATTTTTCCTTTCCACAATAACTTTGTGATTAAAGCTAGCACATATTTCACAATCAGTATGTAAATATCCTGCTCCAAGACAATATACACACTCAGAATGATTAACTGAGTTTGGAATCTTGTGCGTGCATGATGTGCACTTGTTGAATTTAGAAGTTATGTACATATCATAACTTGGCAGCTATGCTGTCCATTTTCATTTTTCCTCTCAGATGAGTTCTGATCCGATCCTAGGATCCAACTCTGTCGCATACAAAAGACTTTGAATCCAGATGTTCTTCGTGTTTCACTGTTGCAGTCATTACATTTGGATAATCCTGCTGGCAGGTTGCCCTAAGTTGGCCTGAATTCCAAAGTCCTTGGTCCTGCATCGGCTGCTGTCGCCCCTTCCCTGATGTCAGGTCGTCAGGGGTATAAAAGATGCAGCTGACGCCATTTTCTTTAGTCTTTCTTGCCGTGCAGTGCCCGAAGCAGAAGCAGTTCGCAAGTGCCGGTCGGCCGAATCCTGAGATTTTCGTGTTCGAGTTTCAGATCCGAAGTCTTCTGTAATAAGTACCCCATTGGGGAAACTTTTTTCTTGCTCCAGACCGATGTCAGAAAAAGTTAATTGTATTTCTTGTGGGAAGCAAATACCTCATAAGGACTTTCATTCTTACTGTATTCCTTGCCTAGGCCCTGACCATAATGTTTCAGGTTGTCTGTTTTGTACTAGATTTAACTAACGCACTATTAAGCATCGGTATGATTTTGCATTAAACTATTTTGGACGCAGGTTTAATTACCCAGAAATGTCATCTGAGAGCCATCTGACTACCAGAGTTCATAAAAAACGCAAAGAAAAAGATAGACAACCGAGGCCCTAAACTGACGAAGCTTCTCCTAAGCCACTCGCTGGTTCTCAGTGAGGCGCTTTCGCAGCCCATGACACCCGCTACTTTAGAGTCGCAGGCTGCTACCGACTCCCACGTGGAGTCGGCTATGCCGCTGGAAACTCAAGGTATTGGAGCATTGGACGCTATTCCTTCAGATGGGTCTGGAGCCGCTGAGCAGGCACCGGCTTTTGAAGGTGTATTCGGACCTAAACATTTATACATTAAACCATTTTCAAAGGCAAAGACCAAAGCACCGTCAAAGACAAAGAAGCAAACTGAAGAGCCACGTGGACAGGCCTCCATGCCCAAAAAGCAGGTGCTCAAAATGACCGAAGACTTGATTACTTTGATCAGGGGTTCCCATCCCCCGCCTGAAAAGAGGCCTAGGCAAGAGACTGAATCTTCAGATCAGGTTTCCATTTCTTCTGATTCCTCTTCTGATCAGGAATATTCTCTTCCCCCTTATGAGGATTCTGATGCTGAAGAATCTATACCTTCAGCTTCTCCTCCTGAGGACTATTCCTTTGGGGAAACCTTACATACCATGAGGGAGCATTTCCACTGAGAGAGCCAAGATTTTCCAGAATCTAAAAAGAGGCTCAGGGATTTCCTTTTACTACCTCAACACAATCCCCTAGCCATCCCTCCTGTGTTAGACATTGTAGATGTGTTTTTGGAGTCTAGTCTTACACCTGAGTCCTTATCTCCAGCTCCGGTTAAGCCAGACAGATATTACAGGGTTCCTGATAAATTCCTTTTTAAAAACCCTGCTGCAGACCCACAAACTATTTCTCGGGGTCCCAAAGGAGTTAAGGCTTCCACTGCAAAAAACCCTACCCCCTCTGACAGAGATTCTAGGGCACTGGATAGATGGGGAAAAGTTTTACACATCTGCTACCTTGGCTGTAAGGGCCTTAAACTGTCAGTTTCATATGCTCAAATATCAACAACATGTCATGGCATTGCTTAAACAGAAAATGTTGTTAAACACTGAATGTGCAGAAAACAAGGAAATGCAGGATATATTGCATGCAGGTAAACAAGTTGGAAAGCATACTTTGCAATGTGGTTTTGATTCTTTAGAGGCCTCCTGCAGGGCCGCTGTTACAGGTTCTGTTATTAGGAGGCATGCTTGGTTAAAGGAACAAAATATGCCTGATTATGTTAAAGTCAAATTATTAGATGCTCCTTTACAGCATGATACTTTGTTTGGTGTTAAAGCAGAAGAGGTGTTAAAGAAAATGGAGGACACAGCTAAATCTATGCAAACTGTCAAATATTTTTTACAAGTACAGCCACCAAGTTTAGTAGACACTGGCCAACAAAGAATTGGTCCTTTCCTGTGTCAGACAGACCTCAAAGGGGCAGACCCAGACGCCCTAGAGGCAGATCCCAGGCGCAAGGTTCATTCCGCTCAAAACTAAGGGGAGCTTCTACCTCCAAAATTGGAGAAGACAAATCACAACCATTCAGGAAACAGTCCCAATGACTTCCGTCTGCCTGCACCAAGCAATTATCTTCTGGCAGCACCCTTAGGGGGAAAATTAGCACTTTTTTCTCAAAACTGGCACATTATAACACAGGACAAGTGGGTCTTAAATGTCGTGTCACAAGGCTACAAGTTCCATTTCCATACCTTGCCAAAGGCAAACGGATGGCCAGATCTGCCAAAACATCAGTGGGCAGAGGCACAAAGACAAGTCTCATCCCTCATGGACATGGGGGCCATTCAACTAGTACTGGAGCAAGAGCAGGGACAAGGATTTTTATTTTATTTTATTTATTTATTTTATTTTACATTTGTTGACCGGGCTAGTCTAGCTGGATCAAAGTCCATTTTCAGTAGAGGCCCGGGGAGAAAAGCTCCACAGATAAAAGCAAGGTAATTTAAAAACAAGTACAATACACTTATGAGACAGGCAATGAGCAAAATACAATGATATTAGTCCAGGTATGGTTGTACAAATCTAAGAAAAAACAAATACCAACTATGCATTGAATACTTTCCTACTACTTACTGAAGTTCAAATGTAATGGATACTTATAAAAACATTAATTGTAAAAATAATTTTTTTTTTTTTTTTTTTAATTCATGTTTGAGAATGGTAGTAACAATGTAATCATTAAGTCATTATGTGATCAGAGAGAAACATTACAGAGTTGATTAAAGAAATATGAAAGTAGAAAGATGAGAGCAGGTTAGTCTGGATTGGTGCAAGAGCATAGCCAGAAATTGTTTAGATGTAAAAGAAGTTGTTTTTTAAAGAGAGGAAGAGTGGGTAGAGAGGAGATGTGTGGGGAGGTTATTCCATATTTTACCAACTGAGTTTGAGAAAAGGCAGTTTCCTGCAGAATTTGTAATTCTAGTAGTGTTGACTTGTAGCTTTTCGGAGGAGCGTAGTTTCAGGTTACTGTAAGGAGTCAAGAGGTTGCTAAGGGCTGGTGTTTTTGATGGTTGATAAAGAATTTTGTGTGCTATTAGAAGTTGTTGATACATAAGCTTGTTAGGAAGTTCCAACCAGTGTAATACTTTTAGGTTTAGACAGTGGTGGGTTCTATACTTAGATGCTGTGGCAAATCGAGCTATATTGTGGTAAGATGTAGTTAGTTTCCTAAGGTTACCTTTAGAGAGATTAGTGTAAATAGGGGAAGCATACAGCAGGGTAGAGATAAGATGGGATTGTGCTAAGGTGGACCGTGCTTTGGGTGTAAGGAAGGGTTTGATTCTATACAGTGAGCCAATCTTTTTATTCACTGCTTTTATTGTGTTATTGATGTAATAATTAAAATTAAGATTATTATCAATAGTAACACCTAGCAGTTTTGTAGTAGAGTCAGGGGAAATGTGGGAATTATCGCTTTTACTCAAGACTGTCCTTGGTACCCAGAAAGGACAAGGCCTGGAGGCCATTACTGGACCTATCTATTTTGAACACATTCCTGGATATACCAAAATTCAAGATGTTGACTTTGCAGCAGCTTCTGCCTATGCTGGGCAAGAACGCTTGGCTGGTGACTTTAGACCTAAAAGAGGCATACCTGCATGTCCCAATCAGACAAATATGCAGAAGATACCTCAGATTCAAGGCTGGCTCAATGCATTACCAATTCCCTGCACTTCCCTTTGGCTTATCTACTGCAACCAGGGTCTTTACAAAGCACCTGGCACTAGTAATTGCATTCTGCAGACAGAGGAATACAAATATATCCTTACTTGGACGACTGTTTAATTCAAGCAGAGAACAAGGACATTCTTCTACAGCATCTGGCGTTCGTGAAAAGGCTTCTAACATGCCTAGGGTACACAGTCAATGAAAAGAAATCAAAACTAGTACCCTCTCAAGAGATAATATTCTTGGGTGCAAGCTTAAACACAACTGCCCAGATGGCTTATCTCACGCCAGACAAAGACAACTGACTACCTATTTCAAAATGTTGGCAACAAAGGCCTAGGTTATCTGCAAGAAAAAATCTGCAGGCTCTGGGCTTCATGGCATCCTGCATCCTACTAATTACATATGCAAAGCTGCATATGAGGAAACTTCAATGGTACCTAAAAAGTGTTTGGACTCAACATTGCCACAGCCTAGAAACTATGATTACTCTCATTCCCTGCCTGCAACAGGAGTTTCGATGGTGGGCAAGGGCTTGTCTCCAAAAGAAGGGACAGCCATTCACATTACTCCCAGCCAGGCAGAAACTAACAACGGATGCATCAGATTATGCCTGGGGGGCCCCCATGGCAGGAAGATGCATTCAGGGCACATGGACCCCAAACCAAATGCATCTACATATCAATCAAAAAAGATGCTAGCAGTTCAAAATGCCCTGACAACCTTCAAGGACCTACTTCATCCAGGACAACTACTGATAAAGACAGACAAACACGGTCGTGGTACATAAACAAGCAGGGGGGCACACATTCTTACCCTCTTTGCAGACTAGCCATGACTTTGTGGGGCACAGCATGGACTTACCAAGTACATCTGCAGGCACAATTCCTGCCAGGAAGGAAAAATACTCTGGCAGACAAACTAAGCAGAAACCTCATGGATCCCATGAGTGGCACCTGGATCCACAAATCTTCAGCATGATAACAAGGAAATGGGGATTCCCGGACATAGATCTATTTGTCTCCCCTCACAACTACCAACTAAAAAGATTCTGCACAAGGATTTATCACAGACAAGCATGGAAAGTGGACGTCCTATCTTTCAGCTGGAAAGACCTATCAGTATATGCATTTCCCCCTTTGCCTCTCCTCCCCAAGGTACTCCAAAAGGTCAAACAGGAGAAGCCAAGGATGATGCTGATTGCCACAGACTGGCCCCGCCAGTACTGGTATCCAATACTAAAGAGCTTGTCTCAATGCCCAGCGTGGTCCTTACCTCAGATACCTCATCTACTCTCCCAGCAAAACAATCAGATCCTGCACAGCCAACTCAGGACTTTAAATCTGGCAGCATGGTGGATAATGTAGTCATACAAAACACACCTCTCAGTAAAGCTGTGATGGATGTCATTTTGGAGGCCAGAAGGCCTAGTACTAGAAAATCTTTCACTGGAAAATGGAAGAGAATTCTGTGCTTGGAAACCAGGCACAAGGAACTGATACAGCTGTGCCAAATATTCCTCAGATTTTGCAATATTTAACTGAGATGCTGGACAAAGGTCCATCTTTTTCATCTATTAAAATTCATGCATCTTCCATTTCGGCTAATTACAATACATCGCCACCAATCTTTTCTTATCCCTTACTAAACAGTACCTCAGAGGAGCCAAAAAATTAAGGCCTCCAAGGAGATCACCAATACCTGCATGGGACCTCAACTATGTCTTGGAAAAACTCACCCTGCCTCCTTTTGAGCCAGCTGCTACTTCTGATATAAAGTATTTATCCTGGAAAACCGCTTTGCTCCTAGCAATAACCTCTGCAAGACGAGTTTCAGAGCTTCAGGCGCTCATGGCTGTGGAACCTTTCATAATTTTTTATCCAGACAGGGGCTCTCTGAGGGCAAACCCAACATTTATGCCCAAGGTGGTGTCCAGTGTGGCCCTTAACCAAACTATTCATCTGCCAACTTTTTATGCAAATCCACAGAACAAGGGGGAGAGAATTCTGCATTCTTTGTACGTACACAGACAGCTTAGATTCTACTTGGACAGAACCAAAGTTTTCAGAAAGTCGGAACAATTACTAGTGGCATATGCTGCAGGATCACAAGGAAAGGCCATCTCAAAGTAGACTATTTCAAAGTGGATAGGCCACTGCATTCGTTTCTGTGACTTACACCATGGCAAGCCAGAGCCTAAGGGTATTAGGCCACATTCAACCAGAGCTGCAGCCACTTCAACAGCCTTTCTCAGGGGAGTACCAACCAAGGACATTTTAGAGGCTGCTACTTGGAGTTCAGTGCACACCTTTACAAAGCACTATCATCTGCCACTTTACTCTAAATCCAGGGCAGGCTTTGCCACTGCAGTTCTGCAGGGCCTCATAACTGCTCCTAATGCTGTTTAGCACCAGCCTCCCATCCATAGCTTTGGGACTGTACCCAAATGTAATGACTGCAACAGTGAAACACGAAGAACATTGTACAGTTTTGTACACTTACCATAAATGTAGATGTTCAAGTGTATTCACTGTTGCAGTCCTGGTTACCCACCTGCCATCCCCCTTTTCTTCTCATGAAACCTATCTTTCCTTCTCTGATTTAAACTACCTTTGTGGTGTATTTGCTTGTAGATGAAGGTAAAGTTCATATTGGCGCATGTATTTATATGTATATAAATTTTGGCTACCCTTTTAGGGGTCACCTGACATCTGGGGCAAGCAAAACTAAAGAAAATGGCGTCAGACGCATCTCTTGTACCCCCTGACGACCTGACGTCAGCGAAGGTGCAACAGCAGCCGACACAGGACCCAGGACTTTGGAATTCAGGCTGACTGAGGGCAACCTGCCAGCAGGATTACCCAAATGTAATGACTGTAACAGTGAATACACTCGAACATCTACATTTATGGTAAGTGTACGCAGCTGTACTTTCTTGAGCTCCTCCCTCTACCCATAGCCATTTTAGGAAGAAAGGAAAGACTGGTTCATAGAGATACTCCGTCCTTATGAAAGACAATGTAAGATGCGAGTCTTAGACCAAGTAGCTGCAGCACAAATGTCATCAGTGGAAGTCCTTGAAGAAGCGGTAGACGATGTAACCATAGGCCAAGTGGAGTGAGCTGTAGGCGGTTTTGGTAATTACAGGTAGCCACTTTAGGAAGAAAGGAAGGATTGGTCAGTAGAGATGCTGTCCTTATGAGGGATAATGTAAGGAGGCTTAGCTGATAAGCCCTGAAGCTCAAAAATTCTTTTTGCCAAAGTAATAGCTACTTAAAAAGATAATTTTCCTAGACAGAAACTTCATATGGCATTTGTCTACTGGTTCAAAGGGTTTGAGTTAAACCCTTAAGAACTACAGTGAGGTCCCACTCCCAAGGAGGAAAGGGGTCTTTTAATGGGGTTCCTATCAGCAGACCAAAGACGCATGTTTTCGAATGCGTCTTGGTCAGACTGACAAAACCAAAACTGCAAAATATCGAAGCGGCATGTGGCTGCTTCGGTACTTTGCTGTTTTCGGCACTGTAATGCGGTCTCGGAGTTGGTATATTTCAGTAGGGGGGGTGAAGCCCCCCACTTAATCTCATGTTTTAATGTGCTTACTTTTTTTGTTGGAACAGAGATTTTATTCCCTTGGAAAAAAATCGCTGTTCTGGCAGTTTGGTTTTGTAAGCTTTCGTTTATATGGGGTCGATTTAATCACCGTTTGCTTACCTAAGCGTTCGGTGATCTATATACCCTTTTAATGGGGATCTGAAAGAGACTCCTGTCAGGAAGGCTTTACACAGTCTGGACATAGCCACAGCAAGGAATTTGTTTCCAGAATGAAAATTAGAGGTCACAGCCAAATGAAGCTTATTAGTAGATAAACTAGCCTCCTCCTCTTTAAAGAGAGTTGTTGGGAAGAGAAGAATAGCTGAAGTAGCTGGTAAAAAGGGGTTGATATTGTAGTTGGAATCCCAAATAGAAAATCTTTTCCATTTGCTTCTGTAGACTTTTTTGGTAGAAGCCTTCTGTGAGACCAAGATACTATCTCAAACTGGAGAAGCAAGCCCCGGACTGTCTTTTACTGGTAGTGGAGAAACCATGTGGTTAGAGTGCATGCAGATTGGGGTGTTGAATTCTTGATGGATGAGACAGGAGATCCTTAGTGGGTTCCAGTATCCATGGAGGATATCTCAAGTGAGACCAGAGGAAGGGGGAGCCATACCTGTCAAGGCCAGAAGGGGGCAGTGAGGATGACTGTGATCTTCAGTCTGCTTGCTTTCTGTAAGTAGTTTGAAATCAGAGGAATAGGAGGGTAAGCATACAAGAGACCCAGGGGCCAGTTGTGAATCGGAGCTTCTCTTGCTGACTCCCCAGAGGGGGAGATCAGAGTGAAGTACTGGTTGAGGGGTTGAGGCAAGTAGGTCACCGCAAGGCTGGCCCCAGCAGCTGAAGATCATTTTCCCTACTGATTGAGAGACCACTCGTGAAGTATCAGAATGGACCTGCTGAGCCTGTCATCTAGTTTGTTGGTTTTCCGTGTGATGTGCACTGCAGTGAGAGAGCAGTCTGAAGTTGATCGCCCATTCCCAAACCCTCATGGCCTCAATGCACAGGGGTAAGATTGGGTTCCTCCTTGCTTGTTGATGTACCAGACTACTGACATGTCTATTTGAATTGCAGTCGTCCCAAGAGGCGGAACATCTTGAAGTGCTTGTAACGATAGTAGGACTGCTGTCCTCTCTGGGACATTGATATGTAACCTGATCTCCAGGGGGGCCCACATGCCTTGGACTATCTTTCCCAAGAAATACCCCATCCCCACCCCATTTGAGAAGCATCCGTGGTCACAGAGGCAACTGGGGATGGAAGAGTAAAAGATCTGCCTTGAAACCGGTTGTCAGACTGAAGCTACCAGCAAATATGACATTTGCAGCTTGGGGTGAGTCTTATGGGAAATTATAGGGGCTGGTAAAGTATGGACCCCTGTACCACTAATGTCCATTGAAGGATTCGCATAAAGGACCTTGCTAGAGGGACTGGAAGTATGGCAGCTGACCTCGACCCCAGAGCTTTGCAATACTAATCATGCTGGAGGAGACGGGTGGGATAGTAATGCCCAAACTTGAAGTCTCAAGGATGGGATGTGATGGAGAGGTAAGGATGCCACCTGAGTTGTAGTATTCAAGAGGGTGCTTATAAATGACAGAGTCTGTACTGGGACTAAGTTCGACTTGATATGGTTTATTGAGATGCCTAAGGTGTTGAAAACCTGGAACAAGTAGTCTCTGGCTTGTAGAACTTGATGTTGGATAGGGCAGTGAGGAGTCAGTCGTCGAGAGATATGGAAAAAACTTGAATCCCTTGAGTCTCAAGTGAGCTGCTACTACTGCCATTAATTTGGTAAAAACCCTAGGGGCTGTGGTGAGTGCATAGGGCAGTACTCTGAATTGGTAATGATTGGCTCCCAGCCAACAACGTAGATGTCTCTTAGATTGCCTGTCCATTTTTATGTGATAGTAGAGCACATCCAGTCTTCCTTGCACAGAAAAAACAGAATGGACTGGACCTTAACTATTCAGAACTTTGTCTTCTTTACATACTGGTTTAAATGACTTGGATCCAAAATGAGTCTTAGGTCCCCTGTTTTCTTTGGCACTAAAAAGAAGCTGAAGTAGGTTCCAAATCCTGTCTGGTCAGGTGGGACGACTTGGATGATTCTTTTCTGGAGCAGCTTTTGTATTTTTAGAGCTGCATTTTCCTTCCGACTGGGTGGAACGTCTGGAAGTTTCCTTTTGTGGACAGGAGGGGAAAGAGAAAATGGTATGTAGTAACCTCTGAATATGATTCTTAGCCCCTTTGAATTTTTTGTGATTTCTGTCCAGGTGTCTTGGTGCACAGAGAGATGATCCCTGACTGTCTCCAGAGGCAGACAATCTGGCAATCCTTCAGGAGTGCTGATGGGGCCCATCAGAGAAGGAATCATCTGAAGCCCTTATTCTGCAGACCCCCCTCTGCCTTGAGGACAACATCTTCCATTGAAGATTCCTCCTCTGCCTCTGGAGGAATTATCCATGCACGTATCCTGGAAAGGTCCCTGAGATTTTCGAAACCACATCTTCTTACCACCTTGTTGGTTTCTAAAGAAAGTCTGTTGAGAGTTAGAAAACTTTGATTCTTATGGCAGACCGTCTTTCCTTTTTGCTCACTGCAGGTGAGTGTGTCTTTAACTGATGGCCCGAACAAAGAGCCATCAAAGGGGGGGCATTGACAAAGGATGTCTTGAAATGTTCTGCAAAGTTGCATAGCCTCATCCAAACATGTCTCCTAATGGCTGTGCCAGAACTGGCAGCTCGTGAGGCACCCTCCTCTGCATGGGAAATCCGCTTCATGCATTAGAAGTGGACAGTAGAGTGACCACGTGCAAAGAAGTCTTTTGCAGATCCTCCACAGAGATGGACTTCGAGTGAGTGTTTGATAGTGCCTTCCTCAAATTTTCCTGTAGCCAAGTAGTGTGTGCCAGGTAGTTTAACGACCTCAGAGCAAATGTAGCTGAGGCTTACTTTAGCTTTCCAAATCTGTCCATTGCTCTGGACTCCGTTTGGTGGACGGACAGAGGACCTTTGTTCAGCTAGCTCCTCCTTGGTGGCTGCAGCCACCACTGTAGCATTAATTGGGATTCCCTTGCTACAGTGGGGTCTATCAGCAGGAGGGACCAGAAATGTGTCCAGGTGCTTAGGAATACATTCAACAGTGTCTGGTTCCTTCCAGGCCCAGCAGGAAACTAGGTCAGTGAGTTTATCCACCAAGAGGGGTCATCTAAGACCTAGGTGGTCAAGCACTGAAAGCCTCCAGAAACACTGATTCTTCTGAAGGAGGAGACTGGAAAGTAAAGCCATCCCTCTGAGGATTTCAGGGACATCTCCAAAGGAGTTTCCTCTGTTGGTGATCTGGGGAATCCTTCTCACTCATGAAAATCAGTGTCTTCCATGAAAGATTCCATGGGCGAGTCTGTCTCTTCTCTTACACGTCCTCTTCCGTGGGGTGGTTAGGAAAGGTATCAGAAGAGGAGGGAAATTCCTCTAGGGCACCTGCTTGGAGACTTCCTGGAATTGGCTGTGCCTGTGGAACAAGTCTGATGGGCTTGGAGCTTGGACCTTGTGAGGGGCGATGGTTAGGATCCAAGACACGAGAAGACAGTTCTGTATGCAAAGAGGGAGTCCTTTCTACCACCTTGAAAGCTGACAGAGCAAGGGAAACCTCTTCCCCCTTTATCTAAGCCAAAGGAAGGGTGGGGCCGCCCCAAAATGGAGTATTAAGGGGCGAATCTGATCCAAGCTGTCCAGGGCCGAGGCTCCAAGGGGAAGGGATGGATTTGACAAAGACTGAGCTGAACCCAACCCCTCAGACTCTGCACCGACCTCTCTGATCTGAGACACGTTCTGCACCGACCTCTCTGAATTGACACACACACGTTCTGATCCGAGAGTATCTGAGCAGAACTGGTCAGGGATACCTGGATCTGATGCTGAATTTCTTTTGGGATCTCATATCCTGGATCTCTGAAACCATTGGTTGGATCAGAGACGGAGAAAGAATGGCTTAAATGCACTCACAGATCCATGAGGGGACTAAACTGTCAAGATCGCATCTGGATCTGACCCCTGAGAAATTTCCACATTATCCTGTCCACATTCGCCTCTGTCAAACTCCTCAAAGACCTGGAAGACTATGTGGACACTAGTCTGGAGTGTTTCCTCTGTGTTTGAAAAAGTTGAATGGGTAGGGCCAGAGAGACTTGTTTCAGAGTGTACTCTGGAATACGACTGCCCCCTGTCTAATCTGAACACTTAGGAACAGAAAAGGAGATAGAAGGTAAGGGGGAGACCACAATAGGAGACGAGCCTCTCCGATCCGAGGATGACTGTGGATCCAGGGTGGTGCAAATGGCACAAATAAATGCACTACTTGTGGGCATCAGAGTTCGAAATCTTATGCCCACAAGAAGTGCACTTCTTGAAACCAGTAGGTTTCTCGGACATATTAACAAGAGGGAAAAAAATAAGCAGTGTGTAACCTAGGTGGAAAAAGGTTGACATACTAAACAGTTTTGTTTTGGGAATAAAAAGAATGAAAAGGAAAAGTACCAACAAAAGGACTAGAATTAGAAGAAAAATGGTCGGGAGAAGAGAACCAGAAATTGAAAACCTTGACGCCAACGATGGCTACCGAGGGACGAACGCAGCATTTACTAACTCTTAACAGTAAGAGAGTAAAGTTTTAGGCAAAAATTTGAGAGACAACTAAACAAAAAATATCACTTACTAGCTCGAGAAGGAACCTCTGTCTTGGCACAATGGTGGCAAATGAGATCTGAGGAGTTAGAGAGAGAATAGAGCATTAAGGTTAGAGGGAAGAGCTCGAGAGTTGGATTTGAAGTGTTTTGTATGTAGCCAAGTCTGATCCGAACCCATCTTTGAGGAAGAATGAAATGGGACAACAGCAGATATCATTGTATGTGTAAATATTATATAATGACCCCCAAAATATATAGGAAAGAAGGCAATCAGCAGAAGTACCAGCAGTGGTAAACTTAATACATATAATGGTAGTGATGTATAAGAACCGACAAATATAAGTAGTGGTATGCAAAAAGAAGACAGCAAGGGCTCAAGGCTCGACGCTGTATAGACAAGTAAGGATAGGATTTAAAAGTACTCAGGCAAGTCTAAAGCTAAATCTTTTTTTACCTTTTTATTATTTTTTTATTTATTTATTTTTTAATTTGGGAGATAACTTATAAATGCTCCAACCTTAGTATCCTTTTTAGATACAGAACATCATTGTTCTTTCAGGAAAACTTGGCTAGGCTTAGAAAGGACCCCTGGGTAGTTAGCCTAGTAACAATCTATGAATGAAATAGGAAAAAAGAGCAATAAATATAATCCAAAATAGTACTTGTCCAACTACAACTCAAGCTAACAGTGACCACGTCCAGGTGCTGTAATGGCAAAAGAAATCTGAGGTAATGGAAGACGAGGGGGTTTTAAGTAAGGGGAGGAGCTTGCGCTGCAGAGCCTGAAGTCTAACAGTGGCTCCAAGGAAAGATCCGAGACCTATCAGTTGAGAAATGAATGAAAAAGGCAACATCAGGTGGTACTTTCAGTATGTTAACATAATAAAGTTAAATGTGTGCTTCTTATAAGAGATGCACCTAGATGTAAATGAGCATTATACACTGTTGAAAGGCAGGTGGAAGAGAAGTGTATTCTCATTCACAGGTCAGAGTCTGGAAGGGGGATTGCAATACTGTTGTAAGCAGACTGTCCTTTTGTCCATCAAGAATCAGTTGTCAGACCCATAAGGTAAAGCCACAGGAATTAAAGGGATGTATAATGGTTTTAAAGTAGTAGAGTTCATGGTAATAGCGTTGCAGGTACTGCTGAAGACTGGAATGTAGTTACTGCTACTAAAGATGTGAACAAGGGGTTTAAGAAGAAGAGTATATCTAGGATAAGCAGATATATTAGTTAGGAAGTATGGACTAGTGGATGTTCCGGTTAATTCTGATGCATGTCTGAGCTTTACATTTAAATCTGGGAAATCTAGAATGTTGGCCAGATGAGCTACTACATGCATTTTAAGGAATGTTCTTGTATGAAAACAAAATCATGAGATTTTGACAAATGTATCATTAGAAGTAACGAATTTTGACAATCAAAACTTGTAGACAGTAGAGGTTCCCGGAATTTTCAACATTAGTTCACTGATGCAGTAGCTTAAGCTTTATGGGTCTTAGTCCCCTGCCACCGTACAACTTTTCAAAGCTTAAAGGGCACCTTCCACACGCTATAACTGGAGCTTGGAGGAGCTCCCTATAAAAAGCTGGAGCAGGAAGACCTCAAAGCTTACTTGCCACCAAATTGTGCTGCTTTAGCAGATCCTGTGGAACTGTAAATTAGCTAGCACTCTTCAAGATTGAGTAGGGAAGTCCCCTTTTGGGGAAAACCTTCCACTAATTATTTTTTTTTTTTTTTTTTTTTTTTTTTTTTTTTTTTTTGAGGGAAATGAGTCTGTTCTATGAAAATAAGTAGTGTTTTGCTGAGAAACTGATTTTATTTTCAAACTGTCATTACTTAAACGAAAACGTTTTATATGAATGCTGCATGTTTGTACAACTGTGTGTAGTTCTATTTTTAAACTTTTTTTATACAGGTTGTGTGTTTTTTGTGCATTAGGGAAGGGCAGTGTGCTTGTGCAATCTGTTTTTTCATATCCAAGACCCTTATTTTAACTGTTTTAAAAAAACTTTACAGACTCTTTCAAACTCTGCTTCCTATCTTCAGTGCTTCATCCTCAGCTGAACCTATGGAGCAGTTGCAGATCTCTGAGGTTGTTCTTTTCCCAGTCTCAAGAAGAAGAAAGTTGTCTGGGAGTCTTTGGATGTTGGGCTGTGTCTAATTGTGTGTCAGTAGCTGATGGGGTGGTGCTGTTGTGTCCACCCTCAACACACACACATACTCACTCCCTCTAGAGTAGCAGCTACATCCTCCAAGGACTAGAGGGATAAACACATCTTCCTGTGGCTGTAGAGATGTGCTCCGTGGATAAGGGAGAACCACTCCTGCAGGTCTCTGTGGAAGAGGCAAGTGCTTAGGAGCCTGGAAAAGTGTGCTTGCTTTGGGTTTGTCTTCTTCCAGGGAATCTTCCAGAAAAAGGAAAGAAAAAGTAAAACATATATTTGTCTCTTACTGTTTCTTTCAGTGAACAGGGAAAATTTGCAAAGCTTTCTTATGGAGCCGATTTCTGTTTTTTCAACTTATTTCCTCTGCTGTGAAGAAACAAAAAAGTGTGTGTGCCACTTTCTGATTCTGAAATTCAGTCAGAAGAGCTTTGTGATTTTTTTTCCCAACCTAACGATTCTCCTTCAAAAGATCTTTCTTTTTCTGAAACTTTATCTAAAATGAAGGTTTCAGAGAGATCCAAATGAAATCCCCATTGCTCAGCAGATGTATAATTTGTTACATTTGGATATTAACCAATAGGCGATTGTTCTTGTTTTAGAGAATTTTCTCACATCTTAGTTTACCTAACAAACTCCTGCCCTTAGGAAGTCTGATAGATTATGTAGGGTATCTCAGACTCAACAAATACTTGTTTTCTAATTATAAAGCAGACCTTACAGTGATTTCCCTTTTTCAGAACAGTTTCTGCTAGATAAATTGCTAATGCCAATCCTGTTATTGCTGAGGAGGATGGGAAAACTTTTGACAGATATGGCAAAAAAATAAAAAAAAATTCTTCTACTCAACTTTCAGAATTTTAAAACATCAGGCTTAAGTTTTTCCTTCTGGCTTTGGTGAGCGTGAACAAAGAAGCTTGCTGTAACCATCCTTCATGTGAAGCAAAAAATTCCTTGAAAGCATCTCATTTGTTTCACTTCTTATTAAACATGCATTAGCTCTTCCTAAAACTACCGAGTTTGTAAGGCCCAGGGTACAAACTACACCTAAAAAACCTACACAAGGTCAGGCACCTGCTTCCATGCCTCAATCTCAAATGCTTAAAATGGCGGAAGACCTTATTATGCTTATTAGGGGAAGCCAGGCTACCTCTTCCAGAGAGACTTGTCCCCTCTAGTTTTATCTGAACAGGAGTCCTGATGACTCTGAGGTTTCTGAATATGAAGACATTGTAACCCCTCTCTGCTTATGAGGATTCAGATGCAGAGGAATCCATTCCATGTTCTTCGTGTTTCACTGTTGCAGTCATCACACTTGGGTTGTCTGCCTGCAGGTAGCCCTCAGTCGGCCCAAATACCAGAGTCTTAGTATTTCTGCGTCGGATTCTGTTGCTTCTTCCATGACATCAGGTTGTCAGGGGTTTAAAAACAGACAGCCAACGCCATTACATCAGTCTTTCTTGCCGAGGAAGACCCCGAAGCAGTTCGCAAGTGTCAGTCGACCTCTACCTGAAATTTTGGTTTTTCGAGTTGATAATCCTGAAGTCTTCTAAAGCTAAGTACCCCATTGGGCATCCTTTTTTCTTGCTCTAACCGATGTCAGAAAAAGTTTACAATTGTGTTGCCTGTGGAAAGCAAATACCTCACAGGAGATTTTTATTCTTACTGCATCACCTGATTAGGCCCAGACCACGACGTCCCTCACTGTTGGTTTTGTGCCTTGTTTAACGCCCATACCATTCATCGTCAGGCTGTTTTTGTTGCTAGATTATTTCGCTGCCGATCTCTGTATTCCAAAATGGCTTTGGTAAACTATCCGACTACCGATCTTCCAAAAAAAGTAAGGATAAAGACAGACCGCATATGTCCAAAACTGCCGACGAAGCTTTCATTAAACTAGTCACCAGTCCACCGGTACTCGGTGAGGCACATTTGCAGCCTCTGATGCCCGCTTCTTTGGATTCGCAGGCCTCTGCTGTGACCCATTCAGAGTCCAGTATGCCGCAAGATGCTTCTTCGACTATGGAACCAGAGGATGTTCTTCGTGTTTAACTGTTGCAGTCATTACATCGTGTTTCACTGTTGCAGTCATTACATTTGGGTAGTCTGCTGGCAGGTTGCCCTCAGTCGGCCTGAATAACAAAGTCGTGGGTCCTGCGTCAGTTGCTGTCTCCTTTTCCATGATTTCAGGTCGTCAGGGGGTATAAAACATACAGTCGATGCCATTTTAATCGGTCTTTCTTGCCGCGCAGTGCCAGAAGCAGTTCGCAAGTGCCAGTTGGCCAACTCCTGAAATTTTTGCATTCGAGTTTCAGAACCGAAGTCTTCAACTAAAGCCAAGTACCCCGTTGGGGAAACTTTTTCTTGCTCCTTATCGATGTCAGTAAAAGTTAATTGCAGTACTTGTGGGAAGCAAATACCTCATAAGGATTTTCATGTGTACTGTATTCCTTGCCTAGGCCCAGATCATAACTTGCCTTGCTGTCGGTTATGTGCTAGATTTAACCAACGCACTATTAAGCGTCAGTATATTTTTGCTTCTAAATATTTTGGATCCAGATTTAATTACCCTGAAATGTCGTCTGTTAGCAATCCGACTACCGGAGTTCACAAAAAATGCAAAGAAAAAGAGACCGTCGAGGTCCAAAGCTGACTAAACTTCTAAGCCAGTCGCCGGTACTCAGTGAGGCGCTTTCGCAGCCCCTGATACCCGCTACTTTTGAGTCGCAGGCCTCTACCGAGACCCATGCTGAGTCCGGTATGCCATGAGATTCTCAGAGTATTGAACCCGCGGATGTCTCTCCCTTGGATGGGTCCGGAGCCGCTGTGCAAGCACCGGCTTCTGAGGGTGTTTTCGGGCCTCATCATTTTTATATAAAACCGACGCCAGCCTCAAAAACAAGATAAAAAAATCTGTCTAAAAAACTGATGCATGAGTTATGTGCTCAGGCCCCTATGCCTAAAAACAGATCAAAATGGCTGAGGACTTAATTACCTTGATCAGGTGTGTCCCCACCCCCGCTAAGAGGCCTAGGCAAGGCACTGATTACGAATCTTCAGATCAGGTTTCCATTTCTTCTGATTCCTCTTCTGATCAGAAATTTTCTATTCCACCCTATGAGGATTCTGATGCAGAAGAATCCATCCCATCTGCATCTCCTCCTGAGGATTATTCTTTTGGAGAAACCTTGCATACTTTAAGGGAACATTTTCATTGGGAGAGTCAGGATTTCTCTGAATCAAAAAAGAGCCTTAGGGATTTCCTCCTCCTTCCTCAGCATAGGCCTTTGGCAATACCTCCTGTATTAGACATTGTGGATGATGTGTTTTCTGAATCAAGCATGGCTCCTGATTCCCTACCTCCAGCTCCTAGTAAGCCAGACAGATATTACAGGGTTCCTGACTCCCACAAATTTCTATTCAAAAATCCTACTGCTCTCATGGGGTCCCAAAGGTGTAAAGGCCTCTATAGCCAAAAATCCTACCCCCTCTGATAGAGATTCCAGGGAGCTGGATAGATGGGGAAAGAAGGTTTATACGTCTGCAACCTTGGCAATTAGGGCCTTAAACTGCCAGTTTCATATGCTTAATATCAACAGCATGTAATGGGCTTATTGAAACAGAAAATGATGGTTTCTGATTGTGTGGAAAACAAAGAATTACAGGAATTATTGCATTCAGCAGAACAGGTTGGAAAGCATACTTTGCAATGTGGTTTTGATTCCTTTGAGGCGTCTTGCAGGGCGGCAGTTACTGAATCTGTGATTAGAAGACATGCCTGGCTCAAGGAGCAAAGTCTGCCTGATCATGTTAAAGCTAAATTGTTAGATGCCCCTTTGCAGCATGATACTCTGTTTTGTAATAAGGCAGAAGAGGTTTTAAAGAAAATGGAAGACAAAGCTAAATCTATGCAAACTGTAAAAGATTTCTTACAAGTGCAGCCAGCCAGGTTCAATAGGCACTGGCCTACTTAAAATTGGTCCTTTCATGTCTCCAACAGAGCATCTCAAGGCAAATCCAGGCGCTCAGAAAGCTTTAGATACCAATCACAGGGTTCTTACAGGTCTAAGCAATGGGGTGCCTCCACCTCCAAATCTGGAGGGAACAAAGCACAACCTTACAGTAAGCAGTCTCAGTGACTTCCCTCTACCTTCACCAAGCACTTACCTTTTGGCAGCCCCCTTCGGGAGAAAATTAGCACTTCATGCTCAAAATTGGCAGTTAATTACCCAGGACAAGTGGGTATTAAACATAGTATCCCAGGGGTACATATTTCATTTCCATACTTTGCCAATTCCAAACGGTTGGCCAGATCTGCCACAAAATCAATGGGCAGAGGCCCAGAAACAAGTTATGTCCCTCATGGATATGGGGGCTATTCAACCAGTACCAGAAAAGGAAAAAGGACAAGGTTTTTATTCAAGACTTTTCCTGGTACCCAGAAAAGACAATGCCTGGCGATTTTGAACACGTTCCTGGACATTCCAAAATTGAAAATGCTGACTTTACAACAGCTACTGCCTATGCTGGGCAGGAACGCTTGGTTCGTGACTCTAGACTTAAGAGGCATACCTGCATATCCCAATCAGGGAATCATGCAGAATATACCTCCGCTTCAAGGCAGGTTTTTTTGCATTACCAATTCTCTGCACTGCCCTTCGGCTTGTCTACTGTGCCCAGGGTCTTTACAAAGTGCCTGGCACCAGTAATTGCATTCTGCAGACAAAGAAGCATACAAATTTATCCTTATCTGGATGACTGTCTCATTCAAGCAGAGAACAAGGACACTTTTCTTCAACATCTGGCATTTGTAAAAAGGCTTCTAACATACCTAGGGTACACAATAAATGAAAAGAAATCACAACTTGGTACCCTCTCAAATAGTTACATTCCTGGGTGCAAGCTTGAATACATCTGCCCAGAAGGCTTACCTTACGCCAGACAAAGGCAACTGACAACATACTACAGATGGCAACAAAAACCCAGTTATCTGCAAGACAAATTCTGCAGACTTTGGGGTTCATGGTAACCTGCATTCTACTAATTCCATATGTAAGACTGCATATGAGGAAACTTCAATGGTACCTAAAAAGTTTATGGAGTCAACATTGTCACAGTCTGAAAACAATGATTCCTCTCATTCCCTGCCTACAACAGGAGTTTCTTTGGTGGGCAGAGACATGTTACCAAAACAAGGGTCTGTCATTCACTCTACCCCCTGCCACCCAAACCCTAACTACAGATGCATCAGACTATGCTTGGGGAGCCCACCTGGCAGGGAGATGCATTCAGAGCAAATGGAGCCCAAAACAAATGCATCTGCATATCAACCAGAAAGACATGCTATAGCTGTTCAGAATGCTTTGACAGCCTTCAAGGACTTAATTCATCCAGGACAACTACTGATAAAGATGGACAGAACCACGGTTATGTGGTACATAAGCAGGGGGGTACACATTCCTACCCTCTTTGCAGACTAGCCATGGCATTGTGGAACACAGCTTTGATTTGCCAAGTACATCTTCAAGCTCAATTCCTGCCAGGAAAACAAAATACTCTGGCAGACGACCTAAGCAGAAATCTTATGGACCCGCACGAGTGGAAACTGGATCCACAAATCTTTAGCATGGTAACACAGAAATGGGGGAGCCCAGACACAGATCTAGTTGCCTCTCCCCAAAATGATCAACTGGACAAATTCTGCACAAGGACTTATCACAGACAAGCATGGAAAGTGGATGCTCTATCATTCAGTTGGAAAACCCTATCAGTCTATGCCTTTCTCCTCTGCCTCTTCTCTCCAAGGTCTTACTAAAGGTCAGACAGGAAAAACCAAAAATGATTCTGATTGCTCCGGATTGGCGTCGCCAGCACTGGTACCCAATTTTAAGGAATATGTCTCAACTCCCTCCTTGGTACTTGCCTCAAATCCCTCATCTACTGTCTCAGCAGAACAGTCAAATTATGCACACTCTGCTCCAAACTCTGAACCTTGCAGCATGGCATTTAATTATTCAAACTACACCTCTCAGTAAATCTGTGATGAATGTTATTTTGGAAGCCAGAAGGCCTAGTACTAGAAAATCTTATGCTGATAAATGGAAGAGAATTGTGCTTGGAACCAAGCACAAGGAACGGACACAGCAAAACCACATATCCCTCAGATTTTACAATGTTTGACTGAGATGCTTGACAATGGCTCATCTCTTTCTTCAATAAAAATCCATGCCTCTGCCATCTCGGCCCATTACAGCACAGAGCCTCCCCTCATCCTCTGCTTAAACAGATGTTCTTCATCTCACATTGCTGCAGTCATAACCTGTGGGTAGTCCGCTGTCCTCGGTCAGCCCGAATACCAAAGTGTTAGGCTGGCGTCGGTCATGGTCGCTCAGATCTGACGTCAGTACGCCGTGGTACTAAAGCGCATGACCGACGTCATATCCTCAGTCTTTCTTGCCGCATGGTCCGAAGCAGAAGCAGCGTTTGCAAGTGCCGTTCGGCGTCCTGAAATTTTCGTATTCTGAGTTTCAGACCGAAAACCAAGTTGGGCTAAGTACCCCGTTGGGGAATATTTTTGTCTTTTCTTGCCTCAGTTAAATCCGGATGTCAGAAAAAGTGAATAATTGTATTTCTTGTGGGAAACAGATACCTCATAGGGATTACCACTCTCTCTGTATTCCTTGCTTGGGGCCTGAGCACGACGTAGTCGGGTGTCGCTTTTGTGCTAGATTTAATAAGCGCACCATTAAACGTAGGTTTCAATTGCGCTAGGCTTGTCTTCGGTAAGCGGTGTAATTACAATATGCCGTCGGATCCTCCGCCCGCTACCGCTAAGAAGCGCAAGGAAAAATCGTTAAAGTCCAAGCAGGATGAGTCGTCCATTCCGGACGCCGGTTCTTTAGAAACTACGGTGGAATCTGTGGATCCAGCCGAGGTTTCAGCTGAGTCTCAGGGGGAGCCTTTAATTTTGCAAGATGTGGCCTCTCAGGAGTCGGGTCAGGCTGAGGGGGCCTCTCAGGTTACTGTACTCCCTTCTTTGCATAAGGTGGTTAGGCCTTCCCCTTCTGTCTCTAAGGTACCTTCCAAGGTCAGGCCTGGTTTGTCTTCCTCTGGTGTCAGTCCTAGTTCTGCAGGTTCTGTACCTAAAAAACACATGCTTAAAATGGCAGAAGATTTGATTAGCTTAATCAGAGGTTCTATGCCCCCTCCAGATAAGAGGCCTAGGGTGGAGCCAGAGGTGGAAGGTTTGGAACATTCTTCAGATTACTCAGAGTCTTCGGCTGAAGACATTCAGGATTTTCCTCCTTATTCTGATTCAGACGCAGAGGATTCTAGTCCTTCTGCTTCTCCTCCAGAGGATTTTTCTTTTTCAGAAACCCTGCATTCTATGAGGGAGCATTTTAAATGGGAAGGTCAGGATTTCTCAGATTCCCGAAAGAGGCTTAGGGAATTTTTGTTTTTACCACAACATAGGCCCTTGGCTATACCTCCTGTTTTGGATGTTGTTCAGGATGTTTTCTCTGAGGCTTCCCTTAATCCAGACTCTCTGCCTCCTGCACCGGTTAAACCAGATAGGTATTACAGAGTGCCAGAGGCTCATAAATATTTGTAGAAGAGCCCAAGGGCTGACCCAGAAACTATTAGCCAGGGACCTAAGGGTGTCAGGGCTTCTGTTGTAAAGAATCCCATTCCTATGGATAAAGATTCTAGAGCTTTGGATAGGTGGGGTAAAAAAGTGTATACCTCTTCCACTCTGGCAATGAGGGCTTTGAATTGCCAGTTTCATATGCTGAAGTACCAGAATTTTCTCCTTACTCAGTTAAGATCTAAGGTAGATGCTTTGGCAGAGGGCATAGAGTGTAAGGAATTACAGGATTTGGTTCATGCCTCTGATCAGGTGGGTAAGCATTCTTTGCAGTGTGGTTTCGATGCTTTACAGGCTTCTTCCAGGGTGGCTGCCACTGGATCAGTTATTCGTAGGCACGCCTGGCTTAAGGATCAGAACTTGTCAGAGCATGTTAAAGCTCGAATTTTGGATGCTCCCCTTCAGTCTGAAGTTTTGTTTGGTTCTCCTGTGGAATCAGTCTTGAAGAAAATGGAAGACAAAGCTAAGTCTGCAGACTGTTAAGGATTTTTTGCAGGTGCAGCCCCCTAAGTTTAGCAGAAATTGGCCTACTAAGGGATGGGCTTACCCATCTTCTGATTTACAGTCTAGGGGCAGATCTAGACGTGGTAGGGGCAGAGCTCAGGGTTCTTTCAGGCCTAGGACGTGGAGTTCCCCTGCACAATCTACAGGTGAGGGCAGGGGCCAGTCCTTTTGTAAACAGACCCAATGACCTGCATCTTCAGCTGCCAGATCCTTCCTGTCTGGCAGCTCCTCTGGGAGGAAAGTTGTCACTTTTCCGGGTCACCCAGGACAAATGGGTGTTGGACATTATAGACCGAGGCTACAAGTTTTATTTCCACACATTGCCTCCTTTCAAAGGCATGCCAGACGTTCCTCCTCAGCAAAGGGTGGAGGCTCACAAACAGATTTCTTTACTTCTTCAAATGGGGGCTATACAGCAGGTCCCTCTGTCAGAAGTGGGCCTAGGATTTTATTCTCGCCTGTTTCTTGTACCAAAGAAAGGAAACACTTGGAGGCCAATTCTGGATTTGTCTATCCTCAACACATACCTGGACATTCCAAAATTCAAAATGTTGACTTTGCAACAACTTCTGCCTCTGTTAGGCAAAGATCACTGGATGGTAACTCTGGATCTCAAAGAGGCTTATCTTCATATTCCTATCAGGCCCAGTTGCAGGAGATTCCTGCGTTTTCGGGCTGGGACTTTACATTATCAGTTCTCTGTATTGCCCTTTGGCTTATCTACTGCGCCCAGGGTGTTCACAAAGGTTCTGGCTCCGGTGATAGCCTTCTTAAGGTTGAGGAATACAAATTTATCCTTATTTGGATGATTGCCTGATTCTTGCTCAAGACAAAGACAAGCTACTTCACCATCTACGGTATGTTATGGCAGTGTTAAGGTGCCTAGGGTATTCTGTGAACGAAACAAAGTCCAGTCTAGTACCCTCTCAGGAGATGTGCTTTCTGGGTGTGAGACTGAATACAGCCTCTCAGATGGCATTTTTGACCCCGGACAAGCAAAGAAATCTTACACTTTACTTCCAACAATTGTCTCTACGGTCCAGGCTGACTGCAAGGACAGTCCTTCAAGCCTTGGGGTTCATGGCATCTTGTATTCTGGTGCTTCCCAATGCCAAACTGCATATGAGGAAGCTACAATGGTATCTCAAAAGTGTATGGACTCAACACTACCACGATTTGGACACTGTCATTCAGATAATACCTTGCATTCAAAAGGAATTTTTGTGGTGGGCTCAGGAATGTCACCTAAACAAGGGACTCTCTGTGACCCGACCAGAGGCGAGTCAGATCTTAACGACAGATGCCTCAGACAAGGCTTGGGGAGCACACCTCAATGGAAAATGGGTTCAAGACACGTGGCCTGCCAGACTTCAACATTTGCATATCAACTTGAAGGAGATGTTAGCGGTCCAATTTGCATTGATGGCTTTCAAGGATCTACTTCACCCAGGACAAGTGTTGATTCAAACAGACAACACAACTGTCATGTGGTACATCAACAAGCAAGGGGAACCCATTCACCCTCTTTGCAGGCAAGCTATGATTTTGTGGGAGACTGCTCTCAGTTTGCACCTCACTCTTCAGGCAAGGTTTCTGCCAGGAGCACAGAACTCCTTAGCGGATGTTTTGAGCAGACAGATGGTGGATCCCCACAGTGGAAGTTGGATCCTCATGTATTTCGACAGTTGACAGTGATTTGGGGACTCCAGACATAGATCTGTTCGCTTCTCCACTAAATTTCCAGTTGCCAAAGTTTTGCACAAAGATGTTTCATCCAAAAGCTTGGAAAGTGGATGCTCTATCATTCAGTTGGAACAATCTTCACGTCTATGCCTTTCCTCCTCTGCCTCTCCTTCCCAAGGTGCTCTTGAAGGTCAGACAGGACAAGCCCTCCATGATTCTAATAGCTCCAGATTGGCCACGGCAGCACTGGTACCCTCTACTGAGGAGTTTAGTACGGGAGCCTCCTTGGCCTTTGCCATCAATTCCACACCTTTTGTCCCAGGCAGGCAATCATTTCCTCAATGTCAGGATACAGTCCCTGCATCTGACAGCCTGGCATATTCTGTTCTAAAACCTGGAGGGTCGCAGCTTCCTCAACAAGTTTTGAATGTCCTTTTGGAGGCCAGAAGGCCTAGTACAAGGAAAGTTTATGCTGATGAATGGAGGAGATTTTTTATTTGGAGCAAAGCAAAGAGCTTTGATGTTTCAGGGCCTAATTTGAGTGTTTCACTTCAGTATCTTACAGAATTATTAGACAAGGGTTTGTCTTTCTCCTCTGTAAAAGTTCATGCTGCAGCCATTTCTGCTCATTATGACTGTGACCCACCATTATTCTCTCATCCTTTGTTTAAGCAATTTCTTAGAGGGGCAAAGAACATAAGACCCCAGTAGAGCTCCTACTCCTTCCTGGGATCTCAATTTTGTGTTGGAAAACTCACTTTACCTCCTTTTGAACCTGCAGCTACATCTGAGTTGAAGTTTTTGTCTTGGAAGACTGCTTTTTTGTTGGCCATTACGTCTGCTAGAAGGGTATCTGAATTACAGGCTCTAATGGCAGTTGAACCCTTCCTGATTTTTCATAAGGATAGGGTATCCCTGCGTGCTAACCCTACTTTTATGCCTAAAGTGGTTTCAAATGTGGCCTTGAACCAATCTATTCATTTGCCTACATTTTATGCTGATCCCCAAAATAAAGGGGAGAAAATTTTGCACTCTTTGGATATTCATAGGCAGTGGCGTTATTATTTGAGCAGAACTAAAGGGTTCAGACAGTCTCAACAGTTGTTTGTTTCTTTTGCTTTGGGCTCTCAGGGGAAACCCGTTTCGAAACAAACTATTTCTAAGTGGATTGGACATTGTATTGCCTTTTGTTATTCTCATCATGGTAAGGAGATTCCGGCTGGGATCAGACCTCATTCCACTAGGGCTACTGCCACTTCTTCTGCTTTTTTAAGGGGTGTAGCTACTAAAGATATTTTGGAGGCAGCTACTTGGAGTTCAGTGCACACTTTTTCTAAACATTACCATCTCCCTCTTTATTCCAAATCTAGGGCTGGGTTTGCCACTGCAGTTTTACAGGGCATGTTAGCAGCTCCCAATGCTTTATGATTTTGCCAACCTCCCTTTACCTTTGCTTTGGGATTCTACCCACAGGTTATGACTGCAGCAATGTGAGATGAAGAACATAGTACAGTTTTGTACCTACCATAAATGTAGATGTTCAAGATCCACATTGCTGCAGTCCAATTCCTCCCTCCTTCCCTCTGTAGTTTGGAGTGGTTGTGTGGTTTGGGTTGTAAATATTGTTGGTACATGGGTGTTTGGAGGTTTTCTGTTTTTGGCTATGGCCTTTCTTTTTAGGGCCTTCTGACATCTGGGGCAAGAAAGACTGAGGATATGACGTCGGTCATGCGCTTTAGTACCACGGCGTACTGACGTCAGATCTGAGCGACCATGACTGATGCCAGCCTAACACTTTGGTATTCGGGCCGACCGAGGACAGCAGACTACCCACAGGTTATGACTGCAGCAATGTGGATCTTCGAACATCTACATTTATGGTAGGTACAAAACTGTACTTTTCTTAGAGGGGCCAAAAATTTAAGGCCTCCCAGAAGATCACCAACTCATGCATGGGACCTCAATTTTGTGCTGGAAAAACTCACCCTGCCTCCTTTTGAACCAGCAGCTACTGCAGATATAATTTTTTTATCTTGGAAAACAGCTTTCCTATTGGCAATCACTTCAGCAAGAAGGGTTTCAGAATTACAGGCTCTCGTGGCTCCGAGCCTTTTATTACATTTTACCTGGACAGGGTGTCCCTCAGGACCAAGCCTCCTTTTATGCCTAAGGTGGTATCCAGTGTGGCTCTTAACCAAGCAGTTCACTTGCCAACATTTTACCCAAATCTGAAGAACAAGGGGGAGCAGACTCTGCATTCATTGGATGTATACAGACAACTAAGATTCTACTTAAACAGGACCAAAGCTCTAAGAAAGTCTGAACAAGTACTGGCGGCGTTTGCTGCAGGATCAGAGGGGAAGGCTATATCTAAGCAGACTATTTCTAAGTGGATAAGCCACTGCATTCGTTTCTGCTACTTGCACCATGGTAAACCTGTGCCCAAGGGGATCAGGTCACATTCCACCAGGTCTGCCTCTACCTCAGCAGCTTTTCTCAGAGGAGTTCCAACCAAAGACATTCTAGAAGCTGCTACTTGGAGCTCGGTTCATACCTTCACAAAGCATTATCATTTGCCTCTCTCCTCCAAATCAAGGGCAGGCTTTGCCACTGCAGTTCTGCAGGGCTTTATAGCTGCTCCTAATGCTGTCTAGTTCCATCCTCCCATCCATAGCTTTGGGATTCTACCCAAATGTAATGACTGCAACAGTGAAACACGAAGAATATAGTACAGTTGTTTACACTTGGCGTAAATGTGGATGTTTGAGTGTATTCACTGTTGCAGTCAGGGTTACCCACCCGCCATTCCCCATTCTATACCTTTTCTTTCCTTCACTATACTCAAAAGCCTTTGTGGTATATTTGCTTTTAGTTGAAGGTAAATTTTATGTTTCTAAAAGTGCATTTATATATTTACAGTTTATATATATATTTTTGCTCCCCATTTAGGGGGGGACACCTGACATCTGGGGCAAGAAAAACTGATTAAAATGGCATCGGCTGCATGATGTCCTTCAAGGATGCATCTGCAGTCCTTACAAATGGGTTGTCCTGTCGTCAGGCAGCCCTTCGGTCGGCCGGATTCCAAAGTCTGGGTCTGGCCTCGGCTGGTGTCGCACTTCACCCGACGTCATAGCTGCAGTTATTCGGGTATAAAGGCATCAGCCGACGCCATTTTCCTCAGTCTTTCTTGCCGCGTGGCGCCCGAAGCAGAAGCTGTTCGCAAGTGCCGGTCGGTCAGATCCAGAGATTACTACTACCGAATACTACTTCGAAGACTTCTAAAGCTAAGTACCCGTTGGGGACTCTTTCTTGCCTCAGCCGATGTCAGAGAAAGTGAATAACTGTTTATCTTGTGGGAAACAAATACCTCATAAAGATTTCCACTCCTACTGTATACATTGCTTAGGCCCAGAACACGACGTAGCAGCTTGTCTAGCCTGCGCTTTTAACCGACGGACTCTTAGACGTCGGTCGGAGTTTGCTGAACAAATTTTCGGCTCTGATTTTGCCTACATTATGCCGTCGGATCCTCCGACTACGCAAATTTCCAAAAAACGAAAAGAAAAGGACCGACACTCGCGGTCCGTGTTCTCGGCCGAAACCGCGATTAAGCAAACCGCGAGTGTCTTGGTTTCGGCCGAAACCGAGCAAGCGGTTCTTTCTCCAGCCGAAACCATGCCTTCTACCGAGGCCTCGTCTAACCTGGCAGAATCTGCTTCTGAAATGCAGCCTTCTGTTGCGGTTTCTCAGGAATTATCAGACACAATTCCCCTGGATGTTTCAACCCCTGCACGTGGAGCTGCTAGGCCTCCTGCAGCCATGTCTGTTAAGGCCTTTGCCAGGGCTAAAGCAGCTAAAGCTTCAAAATCTGTGCCTGCCAAACCCCCCTCACACAGGCCCAGCACTAGCTCTCATATGCTATCTTTGGCTGAGGATTTAATTTCTTTAATTCGTGGATCCCAGCCTCATCCAGACAGGTCCTCTCTCCCTCCTCCAGAAAAGAGGCCTAGAGCAGAGCCCCCTGAACCAGTATCCACTGATGGTTCCTCTGATGAATCAGAACATACAGACCTTCCTGAGGCTTCTTATTCTCCTTACGAAGACTCTGATGCTGAAGAGTCCATCCCTTCAGCCTCTCCACCTGAGGAATTTTCCTTTGGGGAAACCTTGCATGCTATGAGGGAACAATTTCAGTGGCAGGGCCAAGATTTCTCAGACTCCAGAAAAAGGCTTAGAACCTTTCTACATTTGCCACAACATAGGCCTTTAGCTATACCTCCAGTTCTTTCTGTTGTAGATGATGCATTCAATGATGCTTGCACTGCTCCTGATTCATTACCTCCGGCTCCTGCTAAGCCCGATAGGTTCTACAGGGTCCCAGACACTCATCACCATTTATACAAGGCTCCTTTTGCAGATCCAGAGACCATCGCCCAGGGCCCTAAAGCTGTAGCTGCTACTTCTACTAAAAACCCTCTCCCCTCTGAAAGGGAATCCAGGTCCTTAGAGATGGGGTAAAAAAGTTTACACTTCTGCTACCTTGTCAGCTAGGGCTTTGAACTGCCAATTTCATATGATTCAATATCAAGAGTTTATGCTTGACCAGTTAACTAAAAAGCTTTCCTCTGAAGAATCTTTAGATAAAAAATATGTTCAGGAAATGGTACATAACATACAGCAGGTTGGTAACCATTCTTTAAAATGTGGCTATGATGCACTGGAGGCTTCCTTTAGATCAGCCATGACTGGCACAGTTATCAGGAGGCATGCATGGTTGAAAGAACAGGCATTACCAGACCATGTCAAATCAAAGCTTTTGGATGCACCCATGGACAAGGTCAATTTATTTGGTTCCCCTGCTCAGCAGGTGCTAAAAAAGATGGAAGAGAAGGCGAAATCTGTACAAACGGTGAAAGATTTCTTACAGGTTCAACCTCCAAGGTTTAGCAGGAACTGGCCATCCAAGAATTGGTCCTTTCCGGACTCCTCTAAGGCTCAGAGAGGCAGGAATAGGCGTTCAAGAGGCAGAAACCAATCCAGGGGTGCCTACAGGGGACGCCAATGGCAAGGTAACAACCAGCGAGGCACAGACGCAGCCACCACCACTACAACAACTCAATCACAGTGACTTGACAGTGGCACCGCCTACCAGGGAACAACTAGAAGCACCCTTAGGCGGAAAACTAACCTTATTCTCAAAAAACCGGCATTGCATCACAAGGGAAAAATGGATTTTGCAAACTATAGACCAAGGTTACAGGTTCCATTTCCATACTTTACCAGGGAAGAGAGGAATGCCAAACCTACCACCTACTCAAAGGACAGAAGCTCTAAAACAAATATCTCAGCTATTAAGAATGAGAGCTGTGGAAAGGGTACCATCTATGGAGCAGGGAAAGGGATTTTACTCCAGACTCTTCCTGGTACCAAGAAAAGAAAACAAATGGAGACCCATTCTAGACCTGTCCGCTTTAAACACATTCCTTATTGTTCCAAAATTCAAAATGCTGACCCTACAGCAGCTTCTTCCCATGCTGGGCAAGGAGTCTTGGCTGGTAACTCTAGATCTCAAGGAGGCATACCTGCACGTCCCCATAAGACCAATTTGCAGAAGATACCTCAGATTTCTTGCAGGATCAGAGCATTATCAATTTTCAGCATTGCCCTTTGGCTTATCTACTGCCCAGAGTGTTCACGAAATGCCTGGCATCAGTAATTGCTCATTGCAGACTTCAGGGAATCCAAATTTATCCCTACCTGGACGACTGCCTGATACAAGCGGACAACAAAAGCAAGCTAGCAGAAGACTTGCAAAGAGTCATTTACCTGCTGCAAGCCTTGGGATATACAGTCAATATAAAAAAGTCAAGGCTGATTCCATCCCAAAGAATAACCTTTCTGGGTGCAGAGCTGGACACATCAAAACAAATGGCATTCCTAACTGCAGAAAAGAAAGAGCAACTACCTCTCTACTTCTTGGCATTAACAAAGCAGAACCACCTAACTGCAAGAAAAGTACTGCAAGCTCTAGGCTTCATGGCATCCTGCATAATTCTGGTCCCTCATGCCAGACTGCATATGAGAAAGCTACGGTGGTACCTAAGGAATTTGTGGTCCCAACACCGGCACAGCCTAGAAACCAAAATCCCAATAATTCCATGCCTGAAACAAGAGTTCCTATGGTGGGCTCAGGCCTGTCAATCAAACACAGGATTGCCCTTCTGCAACAGCCAACCAAGCCAAACCATCACGACAGATGCCTCAGACCTCGGTTGGGGAGCACACATGCAGGGCAAGTGCCTACAAGGCTTATGGACTCAAGACCAGCTGCGCCTACACATAAATCTAAAGGAAATGCTGGCAGTAAAATTGGCAATCCAGTCATTCAGACCATTTCTCCAAGAAGGTCAGTTGATGATAAGGACAGACAACACCACAGTTATGTGGTACATCAACAAACAGGGGGGCACCCATTCATAGCCTCTATGCCGGCTGGCACTGGACCTATGGGATGTGGCCCTGAGCTACAACATTCAGTTACAAGCAATTTTTGTACCGGGAAAAGAAAACATTCTAGCAGACATATTAAGCAGAACAACCACAGATGCCCACGAATGGATGCTTCATCCGGACATCTTCAAAGCCATCACAAGGGAATGGGGATTACCACAAATAGACTTGTTTGCATCCCCATTCAATCACCAGCTGAAGAAATTCTGCACAAGGACGTACCACCCACTTGCTTGGAAGTTGGACTCACTATCTTTCAGTTGGAAAAACCTGACAGCATACGCATTTCCACCACTTCCTTTGATGCACAAGGTGCTTCTGAAGATCAAAGAGGACCGTCTAAGGATCATTCTGATAGCTCCAGACTGGCCAAGACAACATTGGTACCCATTGCTGAGGAGCATGTCTCGGGAACAAATATGGACACTACCCCTGATCCCATTACTGTTAACACAGAACAACTACAACATCCTGCATCCAAACCTGAAAACTCTGCAGCTAACTGCCTGGAACATTACATAACAGCAGTTAACCCAAACTTATCCCAAAGGGTTAAAGACATAATCCTGGAGGTGCGCAGACCTTCAACAAGAAAGAATTATGCAGCAAAATGGAAAAGATATCTCATTTGGAGTACTGCAAAGGAGAAGATGTGACTCTGGTAAACATGGCCAACATCCTGGAGTACTTGGCAGAGCTCTTCCACACAGGCCTGTCCTATTCTTCCATCAAGATACATGCATCAGCTATTTCAGCACAATATAGCTTAGATCCTCCTGTCTTCTCTCATCCCCTGCTCAGACAGTTTCTGAGAGGAATTAAAAATGTAAAACCTCCCAGGAAACCACCATTGCCAGCATGGGACTTGAACTTTGTGCTAGAAAAATTGACACTTCCTCCTTTCGAACCAGCAGCAACAGCAGAATTACAATACTTATCCTGGAAGACTGCTTTCCTGCTGGCAATAACTTCAGCAAGAAGGGTCTCTGAACTACAGGCATTAATGGCAGTACAACCCTTCCTGATCTTCCATCAAGATAGTGTCCATGAGAACAAATCCTACATTTATGCCTAAGGTGGTATCCAGAGTGTCATTAAATCAGGCTATATCCACCTACCTACATTCTTCCCAAACCCACAGAACAGGGGAGAAAGACTTTTGCATACCTTGGATGTACACAGGCAGTTACGCTACTACCTGGACAGGACTAAGTCCAATAGAAAAACTGACCAGCTTCTGGTAGCATATGCCACAGGAAAGGAAGGAAAACCAATTTCAAAACAGACAATCTCCAAATGGATAGGAAATTGCATTAGATTTTGTTACTCCTACCATGGAAAGAAATCTCCAGAGAATATCAGGCCTCACTCCACAAGGGCTACAGCCACTACCACAGCTTTCTTACGAGGAGTGGCTACCAAGGACAATTATAGAGGCTGCTACTTGGACCTCCGTGCATACATTTGCCAAGCATTACAATTTACCTTTATACTCTAGATCCCGAGCAGGTTTTGCCACTGCTGTTTTGCAAGGGATCCTAGCTACACCATAATCACTACTCTTTTCCTCCTCCCCTTGTTTAGCTATGGTATTCTACCCATTTGTAAGGACTGCAGATGCATCCTTGAAGGACATAGTACAGTTTTGTACCTACCATAAATGTAGATGTCCGATAGGAATGCATCTGCAGTCAGGATTACCCACCCACCTTCCCCTCTGAGGTACTCCTAGGGTATTTGCCAGCCTTCAGCTAGCTTGGGGGGGATCTATTATGGTGTATTTGTTTGTATATATGTACATACATGCTTATTTTTTGTGTTTGCTCTACTATTTGGAATCATTGGCATTTATCCAAATTTAGCCTTCCAAAAGGGCACCTGGCATCTGGGGCAAGAAACACTGAGGAAAATGGCGTCGGCTGATGCCTTTATACCTGAATAACTGCAGCTATGACGTCGGGTGAAGTGCGACACCAGCCGAGGCCTGACCCAGACTTTGGAATCCGGCCGACTGAAGGGCTGCCTGCCGACAGGACAACCCATTTGTAAGGACTGCAGATGCATTCCTATCGGACATCTACATTTATGGTAGGTACAAAACTGTACTTTTTATACCCCTGACAACCTGACGTCATGGAAGAGGAGACCGCAACCGACGCAGGACCCAAGACTTTGTTATTCAGGCCGACTGAGGGCAACCTGCCAGCAGATTACCCAAATGTAATGACTGCAACAGTGAATACACTCTAACATCTACATTTATGGTAAGTGTACACAACTGTACTATGTCTCTACCTTGGATGGGTCCGGAGCCGCTGTGTAAGCACCGGCTTCTGATGGTGTACCAATGTTCGAATCAGACTACTACTACTTTTTTAGCCAAAACTACTGAATTTCTTAGGCCCAGAAAACTGACGACCAAAGAGCATGCTCAGTCCCCCATGCCACAAAAACAAATGCTTAGAATGGCTGAAGACCTTATAATGCTAATTAGGGGAAGCCAGCCTTCCCCTGCTAAGAGACAAAGAATTCAGTTGCCTTCAGATTCTACAGACCAGGAGTCGGATGACTCTGACCTTTCTGATTATCAGGACATGCCCTTATTCAGCCTATGAGGATTCAGATGCAAAGGAAACCCATTCCCTCTGCCTCCCTTCCAGAGGATTTCTCTTTTAGTGAAACCTTGCATACTGTGAGAGCACTTCCATTGGGAATGCCAAGACTATCCTCAGTCCAAAAAGAGACTCAGAGAATTTTTAGATCTACCGCAGCACAGGCCTTTAGCTGTTCCCCCTGTCCTGGATGTTGTGGATGATGTTTTCATGGAATCCAGTCTTACTCCAGACACCTTACCTCCGGCCCCTAGGAAACCTGACCGGTACTGCCGAGTACCTGATTCCCACAAGTTTCTTTTCAAGAATCGTACTGCTGATCCAGAAATCATTTCCCAGGGACCTATAGGTATTAAGGCTACTACAGCCAAAAATCCTACCCCTTCGAACAGGGATTCCAGAGCTTTAGACATATGGGGTAAGAAGGTATATACCTCTGCAACTCTTGCTGTCAGGGCATTGAATTGCCAGTTACACATGCTGAAGTACCAGCAACATATTATGGAACTAGTTAAATAAAAAAATGGTAATATTTCCAAATTGTGCGGAAAATAAAGATTTGCAAGAGCTTATGCATTCTTCAAACCAAGTTAGTAAGCATACTTTGCGGTGTGGTTTTGATGCCCTAGAAACATCTTGCAGGGCTGCAGGCACTGGCTCTGTACTGAAAAGACATGCTTGGCTGAAGGAGCAGACTTTGCCAGATCATGTCAAATCCAAATTACTAGACGCTCCTTTAAATAAGGACGTTTTGTTTGGTACCAAAGCAGAAGTTCTTAAAAAGATGGAAGAAAAAGCGAAATCTATGCAAACTGTTAAAGAATTCTTACAAGTGCAACCACTGCGATTCAGTAGACATTGCTCTTCAAAGCACTGGTCTTTTCCAGCCCCCTCCAGGCCTTCCCAAACAAGACCCAGGGGAAACAGACCACCCAGACTACAGTCTCAGGGTATGCAGAGATTTAAGCAATGGAGTGCTCCCACCCCTAAAACAGGGAGTGGTAAGCCACCTACCTATGGAAAAAGTACACAGTGACTTCTCAACTCTACTTCCCAGCCCTGCCCAATTGCTTTTGCCCCTAGGAGGAAAACTTGCCCTTCATGCAAAAAAAAAATGGATGCCCATCATTCAGGACCGATGGGTCCTCGACATTGTATCTCAGGGGTACACATTTTATTTCCATTCACTGCCAACCCCAAGCTGATTTCCAGACCTTCCTCCAAACCAGTGGGCAGAGGCTCAAAACCAAGTTCTTTCCCTGCTCAACGTCGGAGCTATTCAGCCAGTTCCAGTAGAACAAAGGGGTCAGGGTGTCTACTCCAGACTATTCCTGGTACCCAGGAAAGAGGGCTCTTGACGCCCAATCCTGGATCTTTCAGTTCTCAACACCTTCCTGGTGGTCCCAAACTTCTAGATGCTTACCCTGCAACAGCATCACCCTATGCTAGCCAAGGATGCCTGGTTAGTCTCCCTAGACTTAAAAGAAGCTTATCTGCACATCCCCATCAGGGAATCATGCAAGCAATATCTACGTTTCAGGGCAGGATCTATGCATTGTCAGTTCTCTGCACTTTCCTTTGGCTTATCTACTGCACCCAGGGTATTCACAAAATGCCTGGCTCCAGCCATTGCATACTGTAGGGAGAGAAATATCCAAATTTACCCGTACTTGGACAACTGCCTGATGCAGACGGACAGCCAGGAATTGCTGCTTCAGCACCTGGCATTTGTGAAAAGCCTTTTCATTTCATTGGGTACACCATCAATGAAAAGAAATCACAACTGGTGCCCAGTCAAAAGATTGTATTCCTGGGAGACTATGCATGGGGGGGCCACATGGCTGGCAAATGCATTCAGGGCTACTGGAGCCCAAGCCAAATTCTCCTGCACATCAACCAAAAGGAGATGCTAGCTGTATAGAATGCTCTGACAGCTTTCAGATACCTAATCCTTCCAGGATAACTGCTGATAAAAACGGACACCACCACAGTTATGTGGTACATAAGCAGGGGGGAACCCACTCTGCAGGTTAGCCATGACTGTGGAGCACAGCTTTGGACAACCAAGTCCATCTACAAGCTCAATTCCTGCCAGGCAAACAAAATTCACTGGCAGACGACTTAAGCAGAAATCTCCTAGACCCACATGAGTGGAAATTGGAGCCCAGCACCTTCAACTTTCTGATCCAGAGGTGGAGGATCTCCGAGGTGGATCTCTTTGCCTCTCCCCACAACCACCAGTTAAGCTAATTCTGCACCAGGAATTCTCACAGCGGGGGGCTGGAAGGTGGATACCCTGTCCTTTCAATGGGAAAATCTCTCAATCTATGCCTTCCCCCCCCTGCCCCTTCTCTCAAGAGTGCTACTCAAGGTAAAAGAAGACAGGCCAAGGACATTTCTAATTGCCCCAGACTGGCCACTGGTACCCACGTCTGTGCAGCCTGACAACGGTGCCACCCTGGCACCTACACCTGACCCCTACCCTGTTATCACAGCAGGAGGGACAGATTTTGCATCCACAATTGCAAACCCTAAATCTTGCAGCCTGGCTTATTCCTTGCATCCTCCACCAGCAACCCTAAGTATAAACAGGTGCTGGATGTCATTCTTGAAGCCAGAAGGCCTAGTACTAGAAAATCCTATGCGGAAAAGTGGAAAAGATACTGTTCTTGGATTCAGTCTAAAGGAAAAGACACAGCAGTGCCCTCCTTACTTCTAATCCTGGATTACTTAGCAGAGCTACTCCACAGAGGCCTATCCTTCTCCATTAAGATTCATGCCTCTGCCATTTCGGCTCATTACAATACTGAGCCACCTCTATTTTCTCACCCACTTATCAAACGATTCCTGAGAGGGGCCAACAATTTAAGGCCCCCAAGGAGAGCACCCACCCCTGCTTGGGATGTTAACTTTGTACTGGAAAAGCTCGCACTTCCCCCTTTTGAACCTGCTTCAACAGAGTTAAAATTCCTGTCTTGAAAAACAGCCTTGTTTCTAGCCATCACTTCAGCTAGAAGAGTCTCTGAGCTACAGGCACTGATGGCTGTGGAACCCTTTATCTTCCATGCTGACAGGGTTTCCATCAGGACTAACCCGTCCTTTATGCCTAAGGTGGTGTCCAGTGTGGCCCTAAACCAATCCATCTATTTGCCAACCTTCTTCCCTAACCCTCAGAATAAAGGGGAAAAGGATCCTGCACTCTTTGTACGTGCACAGACAGCTCAGGTTCTACCTTGATAGGACTAAGCCTTTCAGAAAATCTGACCAGCTGTTAGTCACCTTTGCAACAGGGGCAGAGGGTAAGGCCATTTCTAAACAAACCATTTCCAAATGGATTGCACACTGCATTCATTTCTGCTACACGCACCATGGAAAACCAACCCCTCAGGGGTCAGAACACATCCCACTAGGGGCTACTTCTGCTTCTACAGCATTTCTCAGGGGAGTCCCTACCAGGGACCTTCTGGAAGCTGCAACCTGGAGTTCTGTACACACCCTAACCAAGCATTACCACTTACCTATCTTTTCCAAATCCAGGGCAGGATTTGCTACAGCAGTCTTGCAAGGCCTACTAGCCAGCCCTAACTCTTCTTGACTTGCCTCCACCCTTCCTGAGCCTTGGGAATCAACCCAAATGTGATGACTGCAACAGTGAAACACGAAGAACATAATACAGTTGTATACACTTACCATATATGTAGATGTTTGAGTGTATTCATTGTTGCAGTCCTGGTTTCCCTCCTTCCAGCCCCCTGGTTTTCTCTTTCTATCTCTCCTCTCTATGGCTATTCCTAATGGTATTGGTATTTACTTTTTACTGGCGGTGGTTTCCACACCATATACTAGCTCCCTATTTGGGGGCTCCTGACATTTGGGGCAAGAAAAACTGATGTAATGGCGTCGGCTGCCTGTTTTTATATCCCTGACGACCTGACTTCATGGAAGAATCGACGGCATCTGACGCAGAAATACTAAGACTCTGGTATTTGGGCCAACTGAGGGCTACCTGCAGACAGATAACCCAAGTGTGATGACTGCAACAGTGAATACACTCGGACATCTACATTTATGGTAAGTGTACACAACTGTACTTTCTGGCTCTCCTCCTGAGGATTTTTCATTTGGTGAAACCCCTACATACTTTAAGGGAGCATTTCCAGTGGGAATGTTAAGACTATCCTCAGTCAAAAAAAGAGACTCGGGGGAATTCTTAGATTTACCACAGCACAGACCTTTAGCCATTCCTCCTGTCCTGGATGTTGTGCACGATGTTTTTATGGTATCCAGTTAGACTCCTGACACCCTTCCTCCTGCTCAAAGGAAGCATGACCGGTACTACAGAGTCCCCGACCCTCACAAATTCCTTTTCAAAAATCCTACTAGGTCATCTCCCAAGGACCTAAAGGAATTAAAGCAACCTCAGCTAAGAATCCCACCCCCTCAGACAGGGATTCCCGAGCTTTAGACAGATAGGGTAAAAAAGTATACACCTCAGCAACTCTTGGTATTAGAGCACTAAATTATTGTTCCACATGCTGAAATATCAGTAGCATACCATGGAACTCCTCAAACAAAAAATATCTTCCTTTCCTGCTTGTGCAGAAAATAAAGAATTACAAGAGCTTATGCATTCTGCAAGCCAAGTTATTAACTCATTAACCCAGAGTACCTTCTCAGGGCGCCTTTGAGCTTACATCTGAGCGCTCTGAGATGCTTGAAAAGCTATGCTGTTTTACCCGAATGCCTTCCACAAGCGCTGGTAACTTTGAAGTAAAGTTTTAGCTCCACTGTTAAAAATTAAGTTGAAAAAGTACCTGAACTTGGTCAGGTACCTTCTCAACTTAATTTTCAGTGTGGAGTTGCATCAGGTTTATATTTAAAGTTTACGAGCAAGCAAATTGGCTTGCAAGTGCCGTACAGCTGCTCGTACTTGTAACTTTGTGCTTTTATGTTAATACACTGCAGAAGGAGGTTAGAAGAGGGGCACTGGTGTGATATCAATTCCACCGGTCCCTCAGTTGAAGTAGTAGACATGGAGGTGTATCCCCATAGCAAAGTGCAAGCCATTCATTGCTTTCGATGTGTGTAGTCCCGTAAGGCTGGGAGCTTTTTATTTCCTCGTTAGTTCAGAGAGGTTTAGGCCAAGTAGCTTGGGGGGGAAATATAACGTATTTTTGGCCTTAACTCGTTTTAGCATATTATTATTTTTGAGGAGTTCTGTGTGGATGGTACGTGTTGCCTTTCTTGCACATGTTAAAAGCGATAACTTTAGTAGTATTGAATGCTGCATATTTTTGTTTTTGTACTTTCTTCATTTCGGAGACATGCACAGCTTTGTTTTCCAATGGTTACCGAGCACCTTATTCAACAGACCATAGAGTTTACGTGATCACAGACGAAAGTGCAGTTCCATTTTCCGGAAACTTTGCTGCCCTGTAATACGTAGTTTGTATTTACCCAAAGATCAGCTTTTACTACTTCGCACATTTATATCTGTTTTCATTTTAGTGCTGACATGGGTATCTTTGTTGAATTACTTTGTTTTTCATGAGTAGAGTACTATGTGGTGGGTTGCTGTGCTGTCATAGGTATATCGAACATTCATTTTGTAGCATATCTGGCTTCTGTTAGTGCTCACATGCTTTACTCTGTTAACTTTATTAATAAAGATTGTGTTAAATATGTCCTCACTATTTTGACAAATACATATCTTGAGCTAGCTAGTTTAAAAATAAGTCATCTACAATGAATTTAACCATTTCAAATGGTTACATTTTTGAGCTGCAGTTTTTAAATGGATATTATTTTGTCTCTGCTCATTTTGTATGGGTATTTTTTTTAAATGAAGTTTTTTTCAGATATCTCCTTATATACATTGTCCATTTTGCTTTCCATGAAAGGTTTTACAGCATTCAATGCTCTGAAATCGATAAAGATGATACACAAGTCAAATTGTTGGAAAGCAAAAGTGGAACAGATTGATATTTATGATTAACTATTTAATATCCTACTGAACTGAAAGCACATTACCCATTTAGATGCCAGTGTGAGATCTTATTGTTCAATATTTCTACATTCTTGATTTTTTGTGACAGACTCTTCCCTCCCAGTATATAGTCAGTATAACATCACACCTGGTTGCATTTCCACCATTTGTTGCAACACAAAATTGTAACACTGCATTTATACTATAATTTACTATTATTACCACTATTTACTATTAAAGATATTACAGTCCCCTTTCTACATGCATATCGCATGACTACGCAGTCTTACTTGTATTGCCAAACACTTTCAAGCTTTGATACAAATTCTTTTGCTATGTATGGCCTAATACAATTAGTCTTTCAGTTAAATTCCATTAAAATCTATTTGCAGGAAGTTGAGGACATGCAGCCCCTATCCAGTGACTGCCTAATAATTTGACTAATTTAGAGATTCATCTATCAACCCTACATGTATCATTCTGGCTATACCTAATCAGTAAGGCTGTTTCATTGGTAGATTTGCTATGCCCCTACTGCATTCACTTAACCAGCAAGAGGCTCACTTACAGGTCAGAGCTTTCTTACGACCATAACTTGTCTCTCAACAGTTGTAGTATCAAACACCTGTTAGGGTACATCAAAGTCATAAGGTGTATTACCTGCCATACCTTGCTCATTCTTAGATTTCAATATCACTTTGGTTGCCAGCATGCTATCAAATTTCCAGTGAACAATGTCTGAATTATCACTACCCCAGACATTTCATTCTTAATCAAATATATATAATTCAGTATTCTTTCTGTTTCCCTCCCATGTAGTTTCCTGATCATCTCCCAGCCCCAAAGTAAAATAAGTCAAAACTGTCTTCTGAAACTTGCAAGATGGAAAAAACACCATCAACAACTAACTGAAATGTTGCCCACCCGACCCATCTGTCTTGATGGTATTGCAACTTAGGTCTACCCTTGTTCACTTGTATAAAATGCATATGCTGATATATATATATATATATATATATAATACACACACAACCCCTTTTCGCCATTTTTGCACATGGGGTCGGGGTGTTTGGGGTGTCACTTCAACAGTGACAGCCATCTACAGCCAAGTTTTACATCGACAGGTGGCTAGCAATTAAGACTATGCTGTGACCTGGATTAAATGATGTATAGTTTCAGTGCTTCCAGTTATGAAATTAAGGGCAGCTGAGTTATAACTTGTTACTTGCACATAACAAAAATAGTATGTTTATCTTTTGATTGTTTACAATCTGATTACATTATTTGAGCTAATGCAGTTATATGTATTGTAATGCTCTATTTATTTATATTTATTTTTTCTAACCATATGAATATTGAATTGTAAATATATGTATATTTATCATATATATATATATTTATATTTTAAGCATATAGTCCACATTTTAACATAATATTATACAATATATACATGTTTATCTCACATTATATAAATGTTTGATTTGTGCAGGCACATTAGTATTCCTTATTCACATATAACATGTATTTAATAATAAGTTATTAAATTTCATATTTATTTATTGTTACACATACACAACACTTCATTTTTAAATACATTCTTTTCACTAAGTGATAAATTTGAGAATATAGTTGTTTTAACATGAATTTATTGTTGATAACTAACGGATTTGACAGCGGCAAAAAGCACAAGTATTAACTGTCAAATTCATGCTCCTTATACAATATATAAAGAGTATTTATCTGAGCTAATAATTCACTTGTGTAATTCTATGGTGTATCAACTAGACACAAAAGTAGGTACATCATATCGATCTGTTTTTGTCAGCTTGATATATTAGAAATTTAAGCACAGTGAATGACTACATTTTTAAGGAACATGAACTTTTATTTTTATTTCCATTTTCATTTTTACTTTTCTTTTTACTTTTTATAGGAATTAGGTATTTATATATATTTAATAGGAATGAATTTTGTGCCCACGTTTTAAACAATATATGTATAATATATATTCTTAATGAAAGATCCTTTTAAATGAATTATTTTATTTCAATTAACTAGTTTCCCGCGTTTAGCGGATATATAAATACATAACAGCTGTTCAGTAATCATTATCTGATGAAGCGTGGATGGACCACGCGAAAGCGCTCATTTTTGTTCTCTTAAATAAAGCTTTTGGACATTTTGCAAGTTGTTGGATTCTTCTTGATTAACTGCAAGTGCCTCAATATCGTACATCTCTGAATTCATCCTTCGTGGCTGGTATCTCACTTTTTTACTCATTCCTGTATTGTAATGTAATTATATATTTGTGTTTTAATATGGATTGTTGTACTATTACTTTTGATATAGCTGGATGATTGGGATTGAAATTGGATATAATTATCTGCTAATAGAATTTTTTTTTTTTTTCATTTGGTATTCTGTGTATGATGTTGAACTTGGGTTTTCTTTTTAAATTTAAGCTTTATAAGGAAGTGATGCATGGGGAGTTTTATTCTGATGAAGTTCTGGGTTATGGAATGAAAGCACTTAATTTTTAATTGAAAAGGAATGCTGACGTTTTTTCTTTCTATTTCTGGTTACCGGAGTGGTCTGAAGAGTTCCTAATTTCCATGTTTGCTCTACATCGTTTCAGTTTTGGTTATTATCTTAAGTGTAGAACAGGAAATGATTTGCCTTCCTCAAAATTGTTAAATAAGTGGAATGTGATACTGGTTGTGATCTTGAACATGGAGAGCTCTGCTGGGAAGAGGATAGTATCATCTTGAGGAGTGTTTTATGACTTTAGTGCCTGAACACTCCAATTGGAAATCTGCAATGGAAAACATGCCCTGATAAATTACCACTTCTTTATCTTCTTTTTTTCAGTGCCCGACTTTTGCTTTTTGTAAAAGAAAAGCTATTTTAAGAGCCTGATGTTATTCTTAAGTATATTAAATATTTTTTACATGGCTAATACAGTCTATGGCAGTTGTAGTTAATTTTGACATGGATCAACCAGGTAATTTACATACTTACATTTACATTTTCTGACTTTGTCATTTCTGTTTATGATTATACTCAGTGTTTGGCTCAGTGAAATTAATGTTATTACTTGCACAAAAGTACCAGCATGTGTGGAAGTGTGCTGTGAACACACTAGGTTGAGCTAGCCTTTCCAAGGGACAAAAAGCCTCCAGTGCTGACGGACATGTGCTTGGTGAAAAAGAGGAAGAAAATAAGAGGTCATCTCTCTCTACTCTTCCCTCTTTAGGCCAATCATCAAGTATAATGCCCCATTTAGCATGTACCTCACTAGACACATGCAACAGCTGGAAAGGCCATAAAAGCTACCTCACAAAGAAGATCCTAGGCCATTAACACGTCCTACATGGGTAGACTCAAAATACTCCAGCTATTCTCTGTCTGATATCGTCTGCTAAGAGGCGATCCCTGCTTGACTTACGAAGTCATGTCTGACCCAGCTCTGTTAGAAATGCTTCATCTAATGAAATCCCAATCCCTCCGCACCACACGTTCCAGAGACCTCAACCTCATTACCACAATCAACAGAAAGTGTAGATGTGTACACGTACCATAAATGTAGATGTCTGAGTGTATTCACTGTTGCAGTCATCACACTTGGATTACCTGCCTGTAGGTAGTCCTCTGTCTGCCCGAATACCAGAGACTTAGTATTTCTGGGTCGGATGCTGTCGCTTCTTCCATGGCGTCAGGTCGTCAGGGGTATAAAAACAGGCAGCCGACGCCATTGCATCAGTCTTTCTTGCCCCAAATGTCAGGAGCCCCCAAACAGGAAGCTAGGCTATGGTGTGGAAACACCATCAATTAAAAGTAAATACCAGTAGGAATGGCCATAGAGAGGAGAGATAAAAAACAGAGAAAACAAGGAGGCTGGAGGGAGGGAAATCGGGACTGCAACAATGAATACACTCTAATATCTCCATTTATGGTAAGTGTACACAACTGTACTATGTTCTTCGTGTTTCACTGTTGCAGTCATCACACTTGGGTTGATTCCCAATGCTGAGGAAGGGTGAAGGCAGTCAAGAAATGGTTGGGCTGGCTAGTAGGCCTTGCAAGACTGCTGTAGCAAATCCTGCCCTGGATTTGGAAAAGATAGGCAGGTGGTAATGCTTGGTGAAGGTGTGCACAGAACTCCAGGTAGCAGCTTCCAGTATGTCCCTAGTAGGGACTCCCTTGAGAAATGCTGTAGAAGTAGATGTAGCCCTAGTGGGATGTGTTCTGACCCCCTGAGGGGGTTGTTTTCCATGGTGCATGTAGCAGAAATGGATGCAGTGTGCACTCCATTTGGAAATGGTTTGTTTTGAAATGGCCTTGAACTGTTGGCATTGTTTAACAATATTTCTGCCTTTTTAACTTCTGACTGTTATTGTAACCAGAGGGATGGTTAGGTGAGATAACCTGAATTAATACTTTTAAATGGATCGGCCAGATAAGTTTGACATTTCTGCTTGTCTTATTATTATTATGATTATACTCAGTAGTTGCCTGAGTGACATAAAGGTTATCACTAGGTGACTACTGACAGCATGGAGCTACCATATTTTTTGTGCATTTCTCCTGGCTTTGTCAGTAGTGTGAAATTTAGGTGGGAGGAAGGGCTCAGTAATATCTAAGTGTTATACTATTTGACTGAATGCCTACTCAGGTTATGTGCAGCAATTATCAACTGTGTCTCAGCATGCATACCTTTGCAGTAATGAAAGGAAGGTCATTATCACATTAGTAATACGTGCAGTTACAATATAGCAGTTAGTCATTATCACTTTTCTGGGAAAACTCTCAGCTGCTGTCTCTGTTATTCACATAAGTAGAAGTCGTTATCACTTTAAATGTACAAGCCAGGTTGTGTTTTTTTTCTGTGGTTGGAGTCATTGCAAGCAGCCCCCCCCCCCCCCCCCATTCTTCATCAATTGCCTACCCTCCTAAACCCGATTTTTTTCTTTGTATGTGTGTGTGTGTATGTGTGTGTATGTGTGTGTGTGTGTGTGTGTGTGTGTGTGTGTGTGTGTGTATATATATATATATATATATATATATATATATATATATATGTATAAAAAATTTGTGCATGTGTGTATATGGCTATATATGTATGTACATAATGTACTTCTACATATATACATTGTTCACATGCATATACATATATATTATATATATTATATATATATATATATATATATATATATATATATATATATATATGTCATTTTGGTGATTTTGCATTGTATCAACATTTTGCTGAAGGCGCCATTTGGATGAATGTTTCATTTAGAGACGTGTATAACATGTAGTAGTGAAGATGTTGGTAGGGGAAATAATTCATTTGTGTACCAGGGAAGTGCATGTGCATACATGGTCAGACTGCTGAAGATCGTAATACAGATACGGTGTAACCAGTATAGGTTATCTATAGCTCAGGTTTCAGTGATGGTTATAATTTTTTGTTTATGTATCCAGCTTTCGAGAATAATTATCTGTTATTTATATGCACATAATGGATTGAGGAAAACTAATGGGTCTTATTGTAACCAGAGTGATAATCAGATGCAATAATTGGAATTACTTTTGTGACTAATTCTTACATGGATGAACCAGAACCAGATAAGTTTGACATTTCTGCTTCTATCTGGTTATACTCAGTAGTTGGGCATATGATGATCATCGTGTTTCACTGTTGCAGTCATAACTCTTGGGTTATCCTGCTGGCAGGCTACCCGCAGTCGGCCTGTATTCCAAAGTCCTGGTCCGGCGTCTGTTGCTGTCGCCTCTTCCCTGACGTCAGTGCGCCAGTGGTATAAAAGATGCAGCCAACGCCATTTTCTTCAGTCTTTCTTGCTGCGCGGTGCCCGAAGCAAAAGCAGTTCACAAATGCCGGTCGGCCGACTCCTGGGATTTTCATATCTGAATTTCAGAATCGAAGTCTTCATTAAAGCCAAGTACCCCATTGGGGAAACTTTTTTTTGCTCCAGACCTAAGTCAGAAAAAGTTAACAGTTGTATTTCTTGTGGTAAGCAAATACCTCATAAGGATTTTCATTCTTACTGTATTCCTTGCCTAGGCCCTGACCACGACGTTGCTAGCTGTCGGTTTTGTGCTAGATTTAACCAACGCACTATTAAGCGTCGATTCGATTTTGCATTTCATTACTTTGGCCAAAGATTTAACTATATAATGCCGTCAGAACAGCTGATGACCGGAGTTTACAAAAAACGCAGGGACAAGGAAAAGGATAGGCATCAGAGGTCCAAAACCGATGAGGTCTCGGCTAGGACAGTCGCTGGGTACGCCGGTTCTCAGTGAGGTGCTTTCGCAGCCCCTGACGCCCACTACCTCAGAGCCACAGGCCGCTTCCGACTCCCACGTGGAGCCGACTGGGCCTCTGAGATACTCAAAGTATTGGATACCCGGAAACCATTCCCTCAGATGGGTCCGGAGCCGCTGAGCAGGCATCGGCTTCTGAGGGCGTCTTCAGACCTACACAGTTATATGTTAAGCCAACTTCAGCTTCAAAGGCAAAGACTAAAGCAGTTCTAAAGACAAAGAAACAAGTACAGCATTCTTCTACACAGACTTCATGCCTAAAAAACAGATGCTTAGAATGGCCGAAGACCTAATTACTTTGATCAAGGGTTCCCATCCCCCTCCTGATAAGAGGCCTAGGCAAGAGACAAAATATGATTATTCTGATCAGGTTTCAATTTCCTCTCATTCCCCTTCTGAACAGGGATACTCTTTTTCTCCATACGAGGATTGTGATGCTGAAGAAATCCATTCCTTCAGCCTCTCCTCCTGAGGATTGCTCTCTTGGGGAAGTCCTGCATGCCATGAGGGAGTATTTTCACTGGGAGAGCCAAGATTACGCAGAATCTAAGAAAAGGCTCAGACTTTTTTACTACCTGAGCACAGACCTCTTGCTATTCCACCTGTTTTAGACATTGTAGATGTATTTTCAGAGTCCGGCCTGTCCTCCTGACTCTTTACCCCTGCACCTGCTAAGCCCGACAGATACTACAGGGTCCCAGACTCTCATAAATTTCTATATAAAAACCCCGCTGCTGACCCAGAAACTATATCTCAGGGTCCCAAAAGGGTCCAGGCTTCCACTGCAGAAAACCTTGTCCCCTCTGATAGAGATTCTAGGGCACTGGACAGATGGGGGAAAAAGTTTACACTTCCGCTGCTTTGGCTGTAAGGGCTTTAAATTGTCAGTTTCATATGCTTAAGTATCAGCAATACTTAATGTCACTGCTTAAACAGAAAATGTTGACAAATTCTGAATGTTCTGATAACAAGGAAATGCAGGATTTATTGCATGCAGCTGAACAAGTGGGAAAGCATACTTTGCAATGTGGTTTTGATTCACTTTAGGCCTCTTCCAGGGCCGCTGTTACGGGTTCTGCCATTGCAAGGCATGCTTGGTTAAAGGAACAGAATTTACCTGATCATGTTAAAGCAAAATTATCGGATCCTCCATTGCAGCATACTTTGTTTGGTGTTAAGGCAGAAGAGGTGTTGAAGAAAATGGAGGATAAAGCGAAATCCATGCAGACAGTTGAGGATTTCCTACGGGTACAGCCACTCAGATTTAGCAGGAACTGGCCTACAAAGAATTGGTCCTTTCCAGTGTCAGGCCACAAAGAGGCAGATACAGACATCCCAGTGGCAGATCTCAGCCCCAAGGCTCATACAGGGCTAAACATGGGGTGCTTCTACCTCCAAAAGCGGAGAAGACAAATCACAACCATACAGGAAACTGTCCCAATGACTTTCCTCTGCCAGATCCAAGCACTTATCTTTTGGCAGCTCCCTTAGGGGGGAAATTAGCACTTTTTTCACCAAATTGGCAAATGATTACCCAGGACAAATGGGTCTTGAACATAGTGTCCCAGGGCTACAGGTTCCACTTTCACACCCTGCCAAGTGCAAAAGGTATGCCAGACCTGCCACACAATCAATGAGCAGAGGCACAAAAGCAAATTACATCCCTCATGGACATGAGGGCCATTCAACAAGTACCACAGCAAGAGCAGGAGCAAGGATTTTACTCAAGACTTTTCTTGGTGCCCAGAAAGGACAAAGCCTGGAGACCAATACTGGACCTGTCTATACTAAACACGTTTCTGGATGTTCCAAAATTCAAGATGAGACTGCACCAGCTACTGCCCATGCTGGGCAAGAAGGGTTGGCTAGTAACTTTGGACCTAAAAGAGGCATACCTGCATGTCCCAATCAGACAATCTTGCAGAAGATATCTCAGATCCATAGCTGGCTCAATGCATTACCATTTCTCTGCACTGCCCTTTGGCTTATCTACTGCACCCAGGGTCTTCACAAAATGCCTGGCGCCAGTAATTGCATTTTGCAGACAGAGAAGAATTCTAATGTATCCTTACTTGGACGACTGCCTTGTTCAAGCAGAGAACAAAGACATTCTTCTAAAGCATCTGGCGTTTGTAAAAAGATTACTAACTTGCCTAGGGTACACAGTAAACGAAAATAAATCAAAACTGGTACCCTCACAAGAGATAATATTCCTGCGTGCAAGCTTAAATACAACTGCCCAGATGGCTTCTCTCGCGCCAGACAAATAAAGGCAACTGACTTCTTACTTCAAAAAGTTGGCAACCAAGACCCAGTTATCTGCAAGGAAAATCCTGCAGGCCTTGGGATTCATGGCATCCTGCATTCTGCTAATTCCATATGCCAGACTGCATATGAGGAAACTAGAATGGTATCTAAAAAGTGTTTGGACTCAACATTGCCACAGCCTGGAAACATTAATTACCCTCATTTCCTGCCTGCAACAGGAGTTTCGATGGTGGCCACAGGCCTGTCACCACAACAAGGGTCTGCCATTCACTTTACCCACAGCCAGGCAGACAATAACAACGGATGCATCAGATTATGCCTGGGGGGCCCACATGGCAGGAAAATGTATTCAGGGCACATGGCCCGCACCCAGGTACATCTTCATATCAGAATGCCCTGACAGCTTTCAAGGACCTACTTCATCCAGGACAACTACTGATAGACGGACAATACTACAGTCATGTGGTACATAAACAAGCAGGGAGGCACACATTCCTGCCCCCTCTGCAGACAAGCAATGACCTTGTGGGACACAGCATTGGCTTATCAAGTTCACCTGCAAGCACAATTCCTGCCAGGAAAAATAAATACTCTGGCAGACGAACTAAACAGAAACCTCATGGATGCCCGCGAGTGGAAACTGGATCCACAAGTCTTCAGCATGATAACAAGGAAATGGGGATGCCCAGACATAGATCTATTTGCCTTCCCTCACAACTGCCAATTACAGAGATTTTGCACAAGGATTTATCACAAACAAGCATGGAAAGTGGATGCCCTGTCCTTCAGCTGGAAAAACCTAACAGTATATGCCTTTCCTCCACTGCCTCTCCTCCCCAAGGTACTCCTAAAGGTCAGACAAGACAAGCCAAAAATGATACTGATTGCCCCAAACTGGCCACGCCAGCACTGGTACCCAATCCTAAAGAGCTTGTCCCAAGGTCCAGCATGGACATTGCCTCAAACTTCTCACTTACTGACCCAACAAAACAATCAGATCCTGCACAGCCAACTCAGGACACTAATTCTGGCAGCATGGCGGATAATGTAGCCATTCAGAACACTCCACTTTCAAAAGCTGTTATGGATGTTATCTTGGAGGCCAGAAGGCCCAGTACCAGAAAATCTTATGCAGAAAAATGGAAGAGATTCTGTGTTTGGAACAAGGCATTGACACGTATGCACTAAGTATTCCTCAGATTTTACAATACGTAACCGAGATGCTGGACAAAGGCCTTTCCTTTTCATCATTTAAGATTCATGCCTCTGCCATTTCAGCCCATTACAATATGGAACCACCTGTCTTTTCTCATCCTTTAATAAGGCAGTACCTCAGAGGGGCCATAAACATCAGGCCTCCAAGGAGAGCACCAATACCTGCATGGGACCTCAATTATGTCTTGAAAAAACTCACACTGCCTCCTTTTGAGCCAGCCTTAACAGCAGATATAAAATTCTTATCCAGGAAAACAGCTCTGCTCCTAGCAATAACCTCTGCAGGCGCTCATGGCTGTGTAACCTTTTTATCATTTTTCATCCAGACAGGGTTTCTCTGAGGACAAACCCTACATTTATGCGTAAGATGGTGTCCAGTGTGGCCCTCAACCAAACTATTCACTTGCCTACCTTTTATCCAAACCCACAGAACAATTCTTTGGACATACACAGACAGCTATGCTTCTACTTGGACAGAACTAAAGCTTTCAGAAAGACTGAGCAGCTTTTAGTGGCATATGCTACAGGGTCACAAGGAAAGGCTATCTCAAAACAGACTATTTCTAAATGGATAGGTCATTGCATTAGTTTCTGCTACTCACAGCATGGTAAATCAGTGCCTAAGGGCATTAGGCCACATTCTACCAGAGCAGCAGCCAGTTCAGCAGCCTTCCTCAAAGGAGTACCAGCCAAAGATATCTTAGAGGCTGCAACTTGGAGCTCGGTGCACACTTTTACAAAGCACTACCACTTTACCTCTCTACTCTAAATCCAGAGCAGGCTTTGCCACTGCAGTTCTGCAGGGCCTCATAACCTCTCCTAATCCTATTTAGCCCAGCCACCCATCCTCAGCTTTGGGATTCAACCCAAGAGTAATGACTGCAACAGTGAAACACGAATATAGTACAGATGTCCTTCAAGAATGCAACTGCAGTCATAACATATGGGTTGTCCTGCCTCAGGCAGCCCTCGGTCGGCCGAATTCCAAAGTCTGGGTCCGGCGTCGGCTGGTGTCGCCTCCTCTCCGACGTCACAACGGCTGGAGTATAAAGGCATCGGCCGACGCCATCTTCTTCAGTCTTTCTTGCCACGCGGTGCCCGAAGCAGAAGCAGTTCGCAAGTGCCGGTCGGTCAGCTCCTGTGTTTTCAGTACTGAAGTCATCTAAAAGCTAAGTACCCCGTTGGGGAACATTTATTCTTGCCTCAGCCGATGTCAGAACAAATTGAGAAAGTTAATAATTGTTTGTCTTGTGGTAAACAAATACCTCATAAGGACTTCCATTCTCTCTGCCTTCCTTGCCTGGGCCCAGACCACGACGTCTCGGCCTGTGCTGCCTGTGCTTGCTTTAATAAGCGCACTCAGGTGCCGGGCAGAATTCGCAGAGGACTTTTTCGGTGAATCTTTTGCGTATATCATGCCGTCGGATCAATAGACAACCCAATCTGCTAAAAAAAGCAAGGACCGGGACCGACATCCTCGGCCCGCGTCCACTACCGATGCTGCTCCTAAAACCTCTGCTAGTGCTCCGGTCCCTTCGGAAGTGGTAAATCAACCGCTCCAGGCTGACGACACAGCGTTAACACGACCTTCGGTCTCGGAGATCTCTCTGGTGCCGGTTGTTGATTTTCCTCCGGAAACCGAAGTTCTGGATCTACCCGACACCATTTCTGTGGACAAGGTTACGCCTGCACGTGGGGCTGCTAGGCCTCCTGTATCCATGTCCATCAAGGCCTTTGCATGTGCTAAGGCCGCCAGTCGGGCCAAGGCCCATCCTAAACCTGCCCAGGCCCCTTCATCTGATAAACAGATCATGTCTCTGGCTGCAGATCTTATTTCCCTTATCAGGGGGTCTCAGCCTCATCCGGACAGGGGTTCTCAGCCACCTGCAGAGAAAAGGCCTAGAATTGAGCAGGTGGACGACCTCTCTTCGGATGAAGCCTCTGGGGATTCTGAGCATTCTGATACCCAAGAAGAATCCTTCCAGGCCTACGAGGACTCTGATGCTGAGGAATCAATTCCCTCTGCCTCCCTTCCAGAGGATTTCTCATTTGGTGAAGTCCTGCATTCCATGAGGGAACATTTTCAATGGCAGGGTCAGAAATTCTCTGACTCCAGGAAAAGGCTTCGTACCTTCCTCAAGCTTCCCCAGCACAGACCTTTGGCTATTCCACCAGTTATGGATGTTTTGGATGATGTTTTCTCTGACTCCAGTGCCAACCCTGATTCTCTTCCTCCTGCTCCTGTCAAGCCAGACAGATATAGGGTCCCTGACACTCACAAGCACCTTTTTAAGGCCCACTCTGTTACAGGGCCCCAAGGGAGTGGCTACCTCCTCTGCCAAAAACCCACTGCCAGTGGACAGAGAAGCAAGGTCCCTGGAGAGATGGGGTAAAAAAGTATATACCTCTACTACCCTAGCCATGAGGTCACTTAACTGCCTTTTTGCACATGTTTCAGTACCAAGATTTTCTCCTGGATGATTTACAGAAAAAGTTAGCCTCTCCTGAGCCTATTGATAAAAAGGCATTGCAGGATCATATACATAACACTCAGCAGGTTAATAACCATTTTCTGCAGTGTGGTTATGATGCACTGGAAGCTTCATGTAGGGCAGCTATGACTGGGGCTGTGATACGTAGACATGCTTGGTTAAAGGATCAGTCTTTGCCTGACCATGTTAAAGTAAAGTTACTGGATGCACCTTTGGAAAAACAGAAGCTTTTTGGTGCTAATGCACAAGATGTATTGAAATCCATAGAGGAAAAAGCAAAGTCAGTACAGACAGTCAAGGATTTCCTTCAGGTTCAGCCACCCAGATTCAGCAGAAACTGGCCCTCAAAGAATTGGTCCTTCCCCAGCTCTGACAAGTTTCAAAGGGGAAAAAGCAGACGTGCCCGAGGTAGAGGGCAATACCGAGGATCTTACAGGGGCCGCCAATGGCAACCTCCAAATCAAAGAAGTGGCAGACAGTTCAGTTGCACCACAAGGACAATCACAATGACTTGACTTCGTGCAGCCTACAAAGGTTCAAAGAGAAGCACCTTTGGGCGGAAAATTATCCTTATTCTCACAAAACTGGCATATCTTAACCAAGGACAACTGGATTCTGGATTTGATAGACAAAGGTTACAGATTCCACTTCCACACATTACCAATAAGACAAGACATGCCAAACCTGCCACATCATCAAAGGGCAGAGGCACTCACTCAAGTTTCCAAGCTATTAAGTATAAAAGCAATAGAAAGGGTTCCTCCTCAGGAGCAAGGCCAGGGATTTTATTCAAGACTGTTCCTTGTTCCAAGAAAAGAAAACAAATGGAGACCCATACTGGACTTGTCAACTCTAAACACTTTTCTCATTGTGCCAAAGTTCAAAATGCTGACGTTGCATCAACTCCTTCCCATGTTGGGCAAAGGGTCTTGGCTGGTCACTCTGGACCTCAAGGAGGCATACCTGCATGTCCCAATCAGACAAAGCTGCAGAAGATACCTCAGATTTCTTGCAGGGACAGAGCATTATCAATTCTCAGCATTGCCGTTTGGCTTATCTACTGCGCCCAGAGTGTTCACAAAATGCCTGGCATCAGTAGTGGCACACTGCAGACTGCAGGGGATTCAAATATACCCCTACTTGGACGACTGCCTCATACAAGCAGACAACAAACAAACCTTACAAGAAAATTTGGACTATGTCATGCATCTACTGCAGGCCTTGGGATACACAGTCAACATTCAGAAGTCAAAACTACTGCCATCCCAACAGATTATCTTCCTAGGAGCCAAACTGGACACAGAAAACCAAATGGCCTACCTCACAGAGGAAAAACAGCAGCATTTACCAGAGTACTTCAAAGGCCTAGCAAAACTCTCCTAGCTGACTGCAAAGAAAATCCTGCAGGCCCTGGGTTTCATGGCATCTTGCATCCTTCTGATACCTTTGGCAAGACTTCATATGAGAAAGCTGCAGTGGTATTTAAAAAACTTATGGTCTCAACACAGCCAAAGCCTAGAGGACATAATCCCACTTATTCCATGTCTGCAAAAGGAATTTTTATGGTGGTCTCAAGCCAGTCAGCTAAACAAAGGCATGTCTTTCAATAGACCTCAAGCAGGCCAAATGATTACAACAGACGCCTCAGACCATGGATGGGGGGCGCACATGGAGGGCAGATGCATTCAAGGTCTTTGGACGCCAAAGGAAAGACATCTGCACATAAACCAAAAGGAGATGTTGGCAGTGATGCATGCAATCGAAACTTTCGAAAAATCACTACAACAAGGACATTTGCTAATAAGGACAGACAACACCACTGTCATGTGGTACATAAACAAGCAGGGAGGCACTCATTCTTATCCCCTCTGCAGACTAACAATGCTTCTCTGGGAAAAATCCCTGAGCCTGAAGATACATTTATGATCCCAGTTTGTACCAGGCAAGGACAATGTACTGGCGGACAAGCTGAGCAGAAATTTCATGGATCCACACGAATGGATGCTGCACCCTCACATTTTCTCTCAACTAACAAAGACATGGGGAAGACCGGACGTAGATCTTTTTGCTTCCCACTTAAATCATCACCTGGAAAAGTTCTGCACAAGGACTCACCATCCTCTAGCCTGGAAAACGGATGCTGTCTCCTTCAGCTGGAATTCTCTAAAAATTTATGCATTCCCTCCTCTGCCTCTGCTGACCAAGGTGATACTGAAGATCAAAGCAGAACAACCAACAGGCATCTTGATAGCTTCAGACTGGCCAAGGCAACACTGGTACCCATTGCTATTGACCATAACTCGGACCAAACCATGGCCTCTGACCCTATGGCCCCTGCTCCTATCACAACACAATTACAGGACTGTACATCAAGACCTGAAAACATTACATCTGACAGCCTGGAGGCTACCATGACTTCTCCACCTAACTCTCTTTCCAAATCAGTTCAAGAGATCTTGCTGGAAGCACGCAGACCTTCCACCAGAAAAACCTATTCAGCCAAGTGGAAGAGATTCAGCATCTGGAATGCCAACAGGGGTCAGGACACAGCATTACTGAGTATACCTCAGATATTAGAATACTTGGCAGAACTATTTCATACTGGACTCTCATACTCTTCAATAAAGATTCATGCCTCAGCAATCTCAGCAAAATACAACTGTGACCCTCCAGTGTTTTCTCATCCTCTGCTAAGACAGTTTCTAAGAGGGATAAAGAATATCAAACCTCCCAGAAAACAGCCAGCACCTGCATGGGACCTCAATTACGTGTTGGAAAACTTATCTCTTCCTCCATTTGAGCCAGCAGCAACTTCAGAAATGCAATTTCTTTCATGGAAGACGGTCTTCTTATTGGCAGTCACCTCTGCAAGAAGAGTTTCGGAGATACAGGCACTCATGGCAGTGCCTCCCTTCCTCATTTTTCATCAAGACAGAGTTTCTCTAAGAACCAATCGTACATTCATGCCAAAAGTTATTTCCGGGGTGTCTCTAAATCAAGCTATTCACCTGCCTACATTCTTCCCCAATCCTCAAAATAAGGGGGAAAAACTACTGCATACTTTGGACATACACAGACAACTACGCTACTTCTTGGACAGAACTAAGGCCACCAGAAAGTCTGACCAACTGTTTGTAGCCTATGCTGCTGGAGTACAAGGAAAAGCAATCTCCAAACAAACCATTTCAAAATGGATTGGACATTGCATCAGATTCTGCTATTCTTTCCTTGGAAAAGGTGTGCCAGCCAATTTTAGGCCACATTCCACCAGAGCTATAGCCACTTCCACAGCTTTCCTAAGAGGAGTGGCAACAAAGGACATTTTAGAGGCTGCTACATGGAGCTCCGTGCATACATTTACCAAGCACTACAACCTGCCTTTATACTCCAGATCCCGAGTAGGCTTTGCTTCGGCAGTCCTGCAGGGGATTTTAGCTACACCATCCTTATCATAGTTCCACCCACCCCCAGCTTGGCTATGGTATTCAACCCATATGTTATGACTGCAGTTGCATTCTTGAAGGACATAGTACAGTTTTGTACCTACCATAAATGTAGATGTCCGATAGCTATGCAACTGCAGTCGGATTTACCCACCCTCCTACCTCTCTGTATCCTTCTTTTTTGGGTCCCTACCCCTTTTCCCATCAGCTGGGGGCATTTCCTATGGTGTATCTGTTTATTGCTGTTGTGCATGTTTGGGATTATTTTTATCCATTTACCAAATTTAGCCTTCCTAGGAGGGCACCTGGCATCTGGGGAAAGAAACACTGAAGAAGATGGCGTCGGCCGATGCCTTAATACTCCAGCCATTGTGGCGTCGGAGAGGAGGCGACACCAGCCGATGCCAGACCCAGACTTTGGAATTCGGCCGACCGAGGGCTGCCTGAGGAAGGACAACCCATATGTTATGACTGCAGTTGCATATCTATCGGACATCTACATTTATGGTAGGTACAAAACTGTACTTTGTGTTCCTACCATAAATGTAGATGTTCAAGTGTATTCACTTTTGCAGTCCAGGTTACCCTCCCACCGCCCCCCTTTCATTTGCTGGGTTTTATCTGTACTTCTCTATTCTATACAACCTATGTGGTGTATTTGCTTGTAGATGAAGGAAATGTTTACTTTAGTGCATGCATGTTTATTGGCATAATCTGTTTAGCCTACCCTTTTGGGGGCAACTGACATCTGGGGGCAAGAAAAACTGAAGAAAACTGTGTGTGCTGCATCTTTTGTACCCCTGGCGCACTGACGTCAGGGAAGAGGCGACAGCAACTGACGCCGGACCAGGACTTTGGAATTCAGGCCGACTGCGGGTAGCCTGCCAGCAGGATAACCCAAGAGTAATGACTGCAACAGTGAATACACTTGAACATCTACATTTATGGTAGGTACACAACTGTACTTTTCTACGCTTTGTCAGTCATGGGTGGAAATTAGGTGGTAGAAGGAAGGGCTCAGTAGCATCCAAGTGTTATACTGTTTTGACTGAATTACAATTATATAGTAGTTCTACTGAATGATAATGAATGGTTCTGCACTCTACACTAATAAGTATTTGTTAGTTATTTGGTTATGGAAATAGATTTTTTTCATATTTTGGTAAATAACTTTGCAAGGGAGCATATGAACGTGCCAAGTAATACCTCATTTTGAAGACAGTATTGCTGGTTTCAACATGGTAAAAGAATTGCGCCTGTATGTTGTACACATGTGCAGATATCAAAGTTTGTTTTGGAGTTAGGTTATGGAAATTATGATTTTTTTCATATTTTGGTAAATAACTTTGCAAAGGGAGCATCTGAATTTGCCAAGTAATACCTCATTTTGAAGACAGTGTTGCTCCTTACAACATGGTAAAACAGTCTGTGCACTGTACACATGCACAAATATCAGTTTCTTTAGTCTTGTACAGTTATGAAAATTATACACTTCCAATACTTCTCATTATTATGCCCATATCTTTGCAAGTGAGCATGGTGATCACACAAATGATGCATAATTTTGAAGCTGACATTCAGACGCACTTCTACACTGATATGAAGGCTCTGTCTGTTATAGATGATGAGATATTATGCTTTGTTTATTTATCAATTATGAGAAATATATTAATCATATTTCTGTGAATATCTCCTTAAAGGAGTATCACACAGTAATGGTTAAGGTATCATTTTAAAGATGACATTCATACTAACAAATTAAATACAGATTGTATGGGTCTGCTTGGTACATTGACAAAGATATTGTGCTTTGCTTTTCCTAAAAGGCAAAAAATATGCACAATATCAACATTCCTTGCCAAATATTTAATAATGACTTTGATATGCACTATCAACATTTACACAGTTGGAAAGGTCAGTGTCTGCTGAACAACTTTCGTGTTTACATTTTTAGTCTAGCTCTTATAGTTTAGAGTTATGAAAATGTGTAGGCTGCACTGTTGTTCCTATGGTGGAATTAAGCAGGCAGCTTGTTATGAGCTGCTCCCAAGTGAATGAGTTAAGCACACCTTGCAGTGTGGCTTTGACGCCCGAGAAGCATCTTGCAGGGCAGCAGTCACTAGTTCTGTCCTTGGAAGGCATGCTTGGCTTAAGGAACAGACCTTGCCAGACCATGTCAAATCAAAATTATTGGACGCACCATTGAACAAAGACAATTTGTTTGGCACCAAGGCAGAAGAGGTCTTAAAAAAGATGGAAGAAAAACCTAAATCTATGCAGACAGACTTTTTACAGGTCCAGCCTCTGAGGTTCAGTAGGCATTGCCCCTCCAAACACTGGTCCTTTCCGGGTCAGCTCAGCCCAGACCCAGGGGAAGCAGTCCCAGGGAATGCAGAGATCTAAGCAATGGAGTTCCTCCTCTTCAAAAACAGAGCGCGCTAAGCCACCCCCTTGTAAGAGCTCGCAATGACTACACCTCCACACCTTACCTCTGCCCACCTGCTTGTGCCCTAGGAGGAAAACTTTCCTTCCATGCAAACAACTGGGCCTCTATTACCAGCAACGCTGGGTCCTCAACATATTGTCCCAGGGATACAGATTTTATTTTCACACACTGCCAACCCCAGAAGGGTTCCCAGATCTTCCTCCAAAACAGTGGCCAGAGGCCAAAAAGCAAGTTCTTTTCCTGCTCTCCATGAGGGCAGTACAGCATGTTCCTGTAGACCAGATAGGCCAAAGTTTCTATACCAGACTCTTCCTGGTACCCAGAAAAGAGGGCACCTGGCGCCCAATCCTTCATCTGTCCATTCTAAACACTTTTCTGGTGATACCAAAATTCATAATGCTCACCCTCCAGCAGCTTCTTCCTCTGCTTTCCAAGAATGCTTGGTTATCCACTCTAGACCTAAAACAGGCCTACCTTCACATCCCAATCAGGGAATCTTGCAGGAAATATCTACATTTCGGGGCAGGATCTACGCACTTTCAGATGTTCATGTTTCACTGTTGCAGTCATCACATTTGGGTTATCTGCTTGCTGTAGCCCTCAGTTGGCCTGATTATCAAAGTCTTGGGTCCTGCATTGGTTGCTTCTCATCTTCCATCACGTCAGGTAGTCTGGTATAAAGCATGCAGCTGACGCCATTACATCAGTCTTTCTTGCAGTGCGGTGCCCGAAGCAGAAGCAGTTCGCAAGTGCCAGTCGGCCGACTCCTGAAATTTTCGTTTTTGAGTTTCAGAACCGAAGTCTTCAACTAAAGCAAAGTACCCCATTGGGGAAACTTTTTCTTGCTCTAAACCAATGTCAGTAAAAGTCAATAATTGTATTTCTTGTGGAAAGCAAATACCTCATAAAGATTTTCATTCGTACTGTATTCCTTGCCTAGGCCCTGACCACGACGTACCTCGCTGTCGGTTTTGTGCCTTATTTAAACAACGAACTATTCGTCATCTATATAGTTATGCTTCTAAATATTTTGGTACTCTGTTTAGTTACCCAGATATGGCTTTGGTAAGCCACCCGACTACTGACATTCGAAAAAAACGCAAAGATAAAAACAGTGACAGGCCGCCTAGGTCCAAAGCTACCGACACCGCTTCTCCTAAGCTAGTCGCCAGTTCGCTGGTACTCAGTGAGGAGCTTTCACAGCCCCTGATTATCCGGTATGCAATGAGATGCTTCAGCTGTGGAACCTGTGGATGTCTCTACCTCGGATGGGTCCGGAGCCGCTCTGCAGGCACCGGCTTCTGAGGGTGTATTCAGGCCTGTTGACTTGCATATTAAACTGATGCCATCTTCTTCTTCTTCAAGGCCTAAAACTCGATCCATGCCTAGAAAACAGATGCCCAGACCACATGGTCAGGCCTCTGTGCTTAAAAAACAAATGATCAGAATCGCTGAAGACCTTATTACTTTAATCAGGGGAAGCCAACCTTCCCTCTCTAAGAGACCGAGGACTGAATTTGCTTATGATTCTTCTGATCAGGATTCTGAAATTTGTTTCCTCTGATGACCAGTATTTACCCTTATCTACCTATGAGGATTCTGATGCAGAAGACTCTATTCCCTCTGCTTCTCCTCCAGAGGATGTCTCTTTTGGTGAAACCTTGCATACTCTTAGGGAGCATTTTCGCTGGGAAAGCCAGGATTACTCTGATTCTAACAAGAGGCTTGGGTATTTCTTACTCCTGCCCCAACACAGCCCTTTTAGCTATCCCCCGTGTACTGGACATAGTTGATGATGCCTTTTTGGAATCTAGCTTGGCCCCTGACTCCTTACCTCCTGCTTCCAGAAAACCAGATAGATATTACAGGGTTCCTGACTCTCACAAGTTCCTCTTTAAAAATCCTACTGTGGATCCTGAGACCATTTCACAGGGATCCAAGGGCATTAAGGCTACTGCTGCCAAAAATCCTACCCCCTCTGATAGAGATTCCAGGGTGCTGGATAGATGAGGTAAGAAGGTATACACTTCTGCAACCTTGGCAGTTAGGGCCTTAAGCTGACAGTTTCATATGTTAAAGTATCAGCAGCATATTATTGGATTGCTTAAACAGAAAATGATGTTGATTCCTGACTGTGCTGTCAATAAGGATTTACAGGATTTTAATGCGTTCTGCTGAATAAGTTGGAAAACATACTTTGCCATGTGGTTTTGATTCGCTAGAGGCATCTTGCATGGCTGCTGTCACTGGGTCTGTACTTAGAAGGCATGCTTGGCTTAAGGAGCAGTCTTTGCCTGATCATGTTAAAGCTAAATTGCTGGATGCTTCCTTAACCAGTACTGCCTGATTGACAACAAAGCAGTAGTACTACTTAAAAAGGTGGAGGAAAAAGCTAAATCTATGCAAACTGTTAAAGATTTCCTGCAAGTACAGACTTCAAGATTTAGTAGGCACTGGCCCTCTAAGAATTGGTCCTTTCCTGCCTCTTCCAGGCCTTCTCAGTCCAAACCCAGAACCAGCAGAACACCCAGGCTTCAGACCCAAGGTACACAGAGGACTAAGTGGTGGGGGGCTCCCACTTCCAAAGCAGGGAGTAGTAAGCCACCCCCCCATGGTAAACTTGCACAATGACTTATCCTTAACTCCCCCAAGCCCTGCTCAAGTACTTGCACCTTTAGGAGGAAAACTCGCCCAGCATGCAAAAAAAAAAAAAACTGGGAATACATTGCCCAAGAGTTTTAAACATTGTTTCCCTGGGATACAGATTCCACTTCCACTCACTCCCAACCCTAAGTGGATGGCCAGACCTCCCCCCAAACCAGTGGGCGGAGTCCCAAAATTAAGTACTTTCTCTTTCCACCATAACCTAACTCCCTGTTTGGGGGCTCCTGACAGTTGGGGCAAGAAAAACGGATGTAATGGCGTCGGCTGCCTGCTTTTATACCACTGACGACCTGACATCAGTCCTGGAATGACAGCAACCGACGCAGAAATACTAAGCCTCTGGTAATCGGGCTGACTGAGGGCTGTCCCTGGCAGGATAACCCAAGTGTGATGACTGCAACAGTGAATACACTCGAACATCTACATTTATGGTAAGTGTACCCAAGTGTACTTTCTTTGCTCTGCCCTTTAGCGTATCTACTGCTCCCAGGGTTTTCTCAAAATGCCTGGGCCCTGTCATTGCCTTCTGGAGGCAAAAAAAATATTCAAATTTACCCTATCTGGATGACTGCCTCATGCAGGCAGACAGCAGGGAAAAGCTCCTGCAAGACCTAAACTTTGCCCAAACCCTCTGTACCTCTCTGGGATTCACCATCAACAAGGAAAAAAATCCCCTTTCCAACCCACCAGACAAATCACCTTCTTGAGAGCTCTCCTGGACACTTCCACCCAAAGAACTTTCCTGTCTCCAGGGAACCAAAGATGTCCTTCAAGGATGCATCTGCAGTTCTTACAAATGGGTTGTCCTGTCGTCAGGCAGCCCTTCGGTCGGCCGGATTCCAAAGTCTGGGTCTGGCCTCGGCTGATTTCGCACTCCACCCGACGTCATAGCTGCAGTTATTCGGGTATAAAGGTATCAGCCGACGCCATTTTCCCCAGTCTTTCTTGCCGCGTGGCGCCCGAAGCAGAAGCTGTTCGCAAGTGCCGGTCGGTCAGAACCAGAGATTTCTACTACCGAAGACTTCTAAAAAGCTAAGTACCCCGTTGGGGACTCTTTCTTGCCTCAGCCGATGTCAGAAAAAGTGAATAACTGTTTAACTTGTGGGAAACAAATACCTCATAAAGATTTCCACTCTTACTGCCTACCTTGTTTAGGCCCAGACCACGACGTAGCAGCTTGTCTAGCCTGTGCTTCTTTCAACCGACGAACGCTTAGACGTCGGTCGGAATTTGCTGAGGAGTTTTTTGGCTCCGCTTTTGCTTACATTATGCTGTCGGATCCTCCGACTATGCAAATAACTAAAAAGCGAAAGGAAAAGGACCGACACTCGCGGTCCGCGGTTTCGGCCAAAACCGTGGTTAAGCCAACCGCGAGCGTCTCGGTTTCAGCTGAAACAGAGTCCACGGTTCTTCCTTCGGCCGAAAGCTTACCTCTTACCAAGGCCTCATCCAGCATGGCTGAATCTGCTACTGAAATCCCACCTGCTCTTGCAGGTTCACAGGATTTATCTGATACTATTCCTTTAGATATTTCTACTCCTGCACGTGGAGCTGCTAGGCCCCCTGCATCCATATCGATTAAGGCTTTTGCCAGGGCTAAAGCAGCAAAATCTACCAAATCTGTACCTGCTAAGACCCCCTCCCACAGGCCTAGCTCTAGTTCTCAAATGCTTAGTCTAGCAGAGGATCTCATTTCTTTGATCAGGGGATCCCAACCTCACCCAGACAGGGCCTCTCACCCACCTCCAGAGAAGAGGCCTAGAGCAGAGCCCCCTGAGCCAGTTTCTTCAGATGACTCTGATGATTCAGACAATACAAATCCTCCAGAGGGCCCTTATTCTCCTTATGAGGACTCTGATGCAGAAGAGTCCATTCCTTCTGCCTCTCCACCTGAGGAATTTTCCTTTGGGGAAACCTTGCATGCTATGAGGGAACAATTTCAATGGCAGGGCCAGGATTTTTCAGACTCAAGGAAAAGGCTTAGAACCTTTTTGCATTTGCCACAGCATAGGCCTTTAGCCATTCCTCCAGTACTTACTGTTGTGGATGATGCATTTAATGATGCTTGTACTGCTCCTGATTCTCTTCCTCCGGCCCCTGCTAAGCCCGATAGGTTCTACAGGGTTCCGGACACTCATTATCATTTGTATAAGGCTCCTTTTGCAGATCCTGAAACTATTTCCCAGGGACCCAAGGCTGTAGCAACTTCCTCTGCAAAAAAAAACCCTCCCCTCTGAAAGGGAATCTAGGGCCTTAGAGAGATGGGGTAAAAAAGTTTACACTTCTGCTACGCTTTCAGCTAGGGCCTTAAACTGTCAATTCCACATGATTCAGTACCAGGAATTTATGTTAGATCAGTTAACTAAAAAACTGTCCTCGGATGAACCATTAGACAAAAAGTCTGTTCAGGAAATGGTACATAACATTCAGCAGGTCAGTAATCATTCCTTAAAATGCGGCTATGATGCACTGGAGGCTTCTTTTAGATCAGCTATGACTGGTACAGTGATCAGAAGACATGCATGGTTAAAAGAACAATCCTTACCAGACCATGTTAAATCAAAGCTCCTAGATGCTCCTATGGATAAGCTTAATTTGTTTGGCTCCCCGGCACAGCAGGTGCTTAAGAAGGTGGAAGACAAAGCAAAATCTGTCCAGACAGTCAAGGATTTCTTGCAGGTCCAGCCTCCAAGGTTTAGTAGGAACTGGCCTTCCAAGAACTGGTCCTTTCCAGACACCTCCAGAGCCCAGAGAGGCAGGAATAGACGCTCAAGAGGCAGGGTCAATCCAGAGGTGCCTACAGGGGACGTCAATGGCAGGCTAACAACCAGCGAGGTACTACCACAGATCCAGCCACCACTGCTCCCACTGGACAATCACAGTGACTTAGCTCTGGCACCGCCTACCAGGGAACAACTAGAAGCACCCTTAGGCGGAAAACTAGCCTTATTTTCAGTAAACTGGCACTACATCACAGGAGACAAATGGATTTTGCAGACAATAGACCAAGGTTACAGGTTTCACTTCCATACTCTACCAAGGAAGAGAAGAATGCCAAACCTACCTTCAAATCAGAAAACAGAAGCTCTACAACAAATAAATCACTTACTAAGGATGAGAGCCATAGAAAGGGTACCGTCTGTGGAACAGGGGTAAGGATTTTACTCCAGACTCTTCCTGGTACCAAGAAAAGAAAACCAATGGAGACCTATTCTAGACCTGTCCGCTCTAAACACATACCTCATTGTTCCAAAATTCAAAATGCTGACCCTACAGCAGCTTCTTCCCATGCTGGGCAAGGAGTCCTGGCTGGTAACTCTAGATCTCAAGGAGGCATACCTGCACGTCCCCATACGACCAAATTGCAGAAGATACCTCAGATTTCTTGCAGGATCAGAGCATTATCAATTCTCAGCATTGCCCTTTGGCTTATCTACTGCGCCCAGAGTATTCACGAAATGCCTGGCATCAGTAATGGCTCATTGCAGGCTCCAGGGAATTCAGATTTACCCTTACCTGGACGACTGCCTGTTACAAGCGGACAGCAAAGCAAATTAACAAAAGATTTGAAAAAGGTCATTTATCTACTGCAAGCCCTGGGATACACAGTCAATATAAAAAAGTCAAGGCTGATACCATCCCAAAGGATAACCTTCTTGGGTGCAGAGCTGGACACAACAACCCAAATGGCATTCCTAACAGCAGAAAAACAGAAGCAACTCCCTCTCTACTTCATGGCATTAACAAAGCAGGACCAGCTAACAGCAAGAAAAGTCCTGCAAGCCCTGGGTTACATGGCATCCTGCATAATATTGATTCCACATGCCAGGCTACATATGAGAAAGTTACAGTGGTATCTAAGGAATTTATGGTCTCAGCACAAGCACAGCCTAGAAAACCGAATTCCAGTAATTCCATGCCTGAAGCAGGAATTCCAATGGTGGGCTCAGGCCTGTCAATCGAACAAAGGACTGCCCTTCCACAGACCTCAACCAAGCCAGACCATCACAACGGATGCCTCAGACCTCGGTTGGGGAGCACACATGTTGGGCAAGTGCATACAAGGCTTATGGACTCAAGACCAGCTGCACCTACACATAAATCAAAAGGAGATGCTGGCAGTAAAATTGGCAATTCAGACATTCAGACCATTTCTTCAGCAGGGTCAATTGCTGATAAGGACGGACAACACCACAGTTATGTGGTACATCAACAAACAGGGAGGCACGCATTCATACCCTCTATGCCGGATGGCAGTGGACCTCTGGAATGTGGCCCTGAGCTACAACATTCAGTTACAAGCAATATTTGTACCAGGAAAAGAAAATATACTGGCAGACATCCTAAGCAGAACTACCACGGATGCCCACGAATGGATGCTGCATCCAGACATCTTCAAAACCATTACAGGGAAATGGGGACTACCAGAAATAGACTTATTTGCATCCCCACACAACCCCCAATTGAAAAAATTCTGCACGAGGACATACCACCCACTTGCTTGGAAGGTGGACTCCCTATCTTTCAGTTGGAAAAACCTGACAGCATATGCATTCCCTCCTCTTCCTTTGATGCACAAGGTGCTATTGAAGATCAAAGAAGACAGTCCAAGGATCATCCTGATAGCTCCAGACTGGCCGAGACAACATTGGTACCCATTACTGAGGAGTATGTCTCTGGAACAAATATGGCCTATGCCCCTAGTTCCCTTACTGTTAACACAGAACAACTTCAAAACCTTGCATCCAAACCTAAAAACATTGCAACTGGCTGCCTGGAACATTGCATAAGACAAAATAACCCAGAATTATCTCAAAGGGTTAAGGACATTATCTTGGAGGCTCGCAGACCCTCAACAAGAAAAAATTATTCGGCAAAATGGAAAAGATACCTCATTTTGGAGTGCAGCAAAAGGAGAAAATGTGTCACTGGTAAACATAGCTAACATCCTGGAATACTTGGCAGAGCTCTTCCACAATGGCCTGTCCTATTCTTCCATTAAGATTCATGCATCAGCTATTTCAGCAGAATACAACATGGACCCTCCAGTCTTTTCACATCCTCTGCTCAGGCAGTTTCTGAGAGGAATTAAAAATGTGAAGCCTCCTAGGAAGCCACCATTGCCCGCATGGGACTTGAACTTTGTGTTAGAAAAGTTGACACTACCTCCTTTCGAGCCAGCAGCATCAGCAGAAATACAGTACTTATCATGGAAAACTGCTTTCCTGCTTGCAGTCACTTCAGCAAGAAGGGTTTCTGAACTACAGGCATTAATGGCAGTACAGCCCTTCCTTATCTTCCATCAAGACAGAGTGTCCATGAGAACTAATCCTACGTTTATGCCAAAGGTGGTCTCCATGGTATCTTTAAACCAAGCTATCCACCTGCCTACATTCTTTCCCAACCCACAGAACAAGGGAGAAAGACTGTTACATACCTTGGATGTACATAGACAATTGCGCTACTACCTGGACAGGACCAAGAGCAATAGAAAAACTGACCAGCTACTGGTAGCATATGCAACAGGAATGGAAGGAAAAGCAATTTCAAAACAGACAATCTCTAAGTGGATAGGAAATTGCATTAGATTTTGTTACTCTCACCATGGGAAGAAAACTCCAGAAAACATCAGACCTCACTCTACAAGAGCTACAGCCACTACCACAGCTTTTTTACGAGGAGTGGCTACCAAAGACATTTTAGAGGCTGCTACTTGGAGCTCCGTGCATACATTTGCCAAGCATTATAATCTACCCTTATACTCCAGATCCCGAGCAGGTTTTGCAACTGCTGTTTTGCAAGGGATCTTAACTACACCATAATCTTATTTCTCCTCCTCCCCCAGTTTGGCTATGGTATTCATTTGTAAGGACTGCAGATGCATCCTTGAAGGACATAGTACAGTTTTGTACCTACCATAAATGTAGATGTCCGAGAGGCATGCATCTGCAGTCAGGATTACCCACCCTCCTTCCCCTCTGTGGTACTCCTAGGGTATTTGCCCATCTTGTAGCTAGCTGGGGAAATCTATTATGGTGTATTTGTTTGTATATATGTACATACATGCTTATTATTTGTTTGCTCTCTACTATTTGGAACCATTTGCATTTATCCAAATTTAGCCTTCCTAGAGGGCACCTGGCATCTGGGGCAAGAAACACTGAGGAAAATGGCGTCGGCTGATACCTTTATACCCGAATAACTGCAGCTATGATGTCGGGTGGAGTGCGACATCAGCCAAGGCCAGACCCAGACTTTGGAATCCGGCCGACCGAAGGGCTGCCTGACGACAGGACAACCCATTTGTAAGGACTGCAGATGCATGCCTCTCGGACATCTACATTTATGGTAGGTACAAAACTGTACTTTTTCTGCTCCAATACTTCTCCCAAATTGGCTCACAGAACACACCTCATGGCAAGGAATTTCCTTCAATCTCTGGGGTACATGGCATCCAGCATCCTGTTGGTGCCTTTAGCCAAACCTAGACATGAGAAAAATGCAGTGGTACCTCAAAAACCTGTGGTGCCAGCACTTTCTGGAGCTACTACTACCCCTGATTCCCTGTTTAAGATGGGGACTCCTATGGTGGACAGACATCTGCACCCTGAACAGGGGACTAACTTTTCTAATTCTTCCCCAGGGTCAGGCCATCACCACAGATGCCTTGGACAAAGCCTGGGGCGCACACTTAGAAGACATGTGCACCCAAGGCACTTGGGACCTTAGGGACCTAGACCTGTACATCAACCTAAAGGAAGTGATGGCAGTACTCAGGGCTATCACAGCCTTCAAGAGCCACCTGAATCCAGGGGTGCTCCTCATCAAAACAGACAGTACCACAGTCATGTCGTACATCAACAAGCATGGGGGACTCGCTCCTACCTGCTTTGTTGTCTAGCCATGCTGCTTTGACAGACTGCTTCAATGATGGTCCTTTGCCTGATAGCCTAGTATATCCCAGGGGAATACAATATCCTAGCAGACGACCTCAGCAGAAGTGTCCTGGAGCCCCCGAATGGCAGCTTTAGAGGGACACCTTCCTCTCAATCGCACAAAGTTGGGGGACTCCAGAAGTAGACCTCTTCGCATCCGTACAAAACAAACCAGTTCTGCACCAAGGAGTTCCTCCCAAAACCCTGGAAAATGGATGCTCTCTCCTTACACTGAGGCAACCTGTTTGTCTATGCCCCCCCCAACTACCCCTCCCCCCTACCTGCTTTGTTGTCTAGCCATGCTGCTTTGACAGACTGCTTCAATGATGGTCCTTTGCCTGATAGCCTAGTATATCCCAGGGGAATACAATACCCTAGCAGACGACCTCAGCAGAAGTGTCCTGGAGCCCCCGAATGGCAGCTTTAGAGGGACACCTTCCTCTCAATCGCACAAAGTTGGGGGACTCCAGAAGTAGACCTCTTCGCATCCGTACAAAACAAACCAGTTCTGCACCAAGGAATTCCTCCCAAAACCCTGGAAAATGGATGCTCTCTCCTTACACTGAGGCAACCTGTTTGTCTATGCCCCCCCCCCCCAACTACCCCTCCCCGTGCCCATGATCCCAAGGGTGCTGCTAAAGATCAGGGAGGAAGGGCCAAGAACTATACTAATTGCTCCAAATTGGCCCAGGCAACATTGGTACCCCTTGCTACTCAACCTAATCAAGGAGCCTCCCAGGAATCTGCCCCTCACAGAAAGATTTCTAACCCAGGAAAAAGGGTCAGTTCTGTATCCCAATCCACAAACTCTCAACCTGTCCTACATGGCTTATACCCCAAAGGAGGATACCAACCCTCTTTGAGCAAGCAGGTCTTGGATATAATTAAGGAGGCCCAGCATCAGAAAATCATACTAGGAAAAATGAAAAACATTCAATGCCTGGTGCCAAACTAAGGGTACCCAGCAGCTCCCTTACAGCTGTCTCTGTGATACAAGACTACCTGGCGGAGCTAGTGCAAAAAGGATCGTCTTACTCTTCCTTCAAAATTCATGCCTCACCTATCTCTGCCCATGCTCATACAGCCTTTGTTCTCCCATGCCCTGCTAAAATAATTCCTTAGAGGGGTATCTCATATCAGGCCACCCACTCCTGCCTGGGACCTACATTATGTCTTGCAAGAATTGACCTTACCTCCCTTTGAACCAGCTGCCTCAGCAGAGCTGAAACATCTTTCTTGGGAAGACTGCCTTCCTGCTGGCCATAACCTCAGCAAGGGGGCTTTCCGAGCTGCAGGCACTCATGGCCATTGAAACCTTCATTATCTTCCATGCAGACAGGGTGTCTTTCAGAACTAACCCCTCATTTATGCCTAAGGTGGTGTCTGACTTAACACTGAATCAAGTTGTACATTTTCCCACCTTTTTCCTAACCCTCAAAACGGGGGGGGGGGGGGGGGACGGTCCTTCATTCACTAGATGTGCACAGACAACTTGGATACTATCTGGATAGAATCAAGTCTCTCAGAAAGACTGACCAGCTCCTGGTCAACTTCACCGTACGGGCAGAGGGGAAACCTATTGCCAAGCAGACCTTTTCTAAATGTATATCCAGCTGTATCCATTTCTGCTACCACTTCCATGGGAAAATTCCTCCCAAGCCAGTTTGAAGCCACTCCACTAGGGCAACATCTACTTCCACACCCTTCCTCAGAGGAGTCCCTACCAAGGACATCGTAGAAGCTGCCACTTGGACTTCCATCCACACCTTCAAGCACTACCACTTGCCTCTTCTCCAAAACCTGGCAGGCTTTGCCTCTGCAGTCCTGCAGGGCATGCTAGGCCCTACTTAAAACAGTGCTTTCCTGTTCTGCTATTACTGCCCTTCTACCATCCACCCTACTTTCAGCTTTGGGAATCTTCCCACAAGTAATGACTGCAACAGTGAAACGCGAAGAACATAGTACAGTTGTGTACACTTAACATAAATGTAGATTTTCGAGTGTATTCATTGTTGCAGTCCTGTTTTCCCTCCCTCCTTCCCCCCTCTGTTTCTCTGTTTGTCCTTCACAACTAGCTATGCCTACGGGCATCCCCGTGGTTTGCCTTCCTCAGGCCTTCTGGACAGGGCTCCTATAGGTTGGGGCAAGAAAAACTGATATCGCGTCAGCTGCTCTGTTTTATAC